>NC_083239.1:51924556-52004685 GCF_032191835.1 Heteronotia binoei | reverse complement strand
GGCAGGCAAGGCCAATCACCTCTGAACGACTCTTGCCTCGAAAACTGTACTGGGTCTCCGTGGGTTGGCTGTGACTTGACAGCACTGTCCGTGACTGTGATAACTGAATGATTCCCTGAAGCACAACTCTCCCTTTTTATGCCCCCCTCCCAATACCGGATTCAGCAATTTCATTTTTTCCTTTCCCTAGTGGGCAGCGCAGGCCGGGGGGAGATAGATTCTAGTCCAGGGGTGTCAAACATGCAGCCCAGGGGCCAAATCAGGCCTCGGAGGGCTCCTATCAGGCCCCCAAGCAACTGGCTGTCATCTGCTTCCTTCTCTCTCTCTCTCTTGCTTCCTTCTGCATCACAGCTTGCTTGCGAGCCTTGCTCAATCTCACAGGAGCTACAGAGCAAAACCTCTGTTTTTCCATTGGCTGAGGCTCCTCCCTTGGGGGGAGAGCTTGCTTTGCCAGGCTCTCTCAATTGCACAGCAGAGCTACTGAGCTAAGCCTCTCTTCCTTCTATTGGCTGGGGCTCCTTCCCCTCCTGGTCCCCTGGGGAAGGAAGGAAAGAGCCAGAGCTTCCTTTGCCCAGTTCCCTGGATCCCATGATGGGAGAAATACAAAGAAAGCACCTTTAAGACTGAGTGATAATTTTTAAAGTTTTTTCAAGATTTTTTTTTTAAATCTTTATCTGTGGCTTTATAAAGTTTATATCTCTGCTGCCTAATCATAAATAGATACACCACATGCCCAGCCAGCCCAACCGACCCAACATGGCTCGGTCCTGTTCTAGTCTGTGTGCCTCTCTGTCTCTCTCTCTGTCTCTGTCTCTCTTTCTGTGTCTCTGTCTCTCTCTCTCTGAAGTGTGTCGCCACGGGGCCTCTTTCCTCTGAGCTTCCACCTCCCTGCCCGGCCCAGAGCTCCTTATGAAAACCAGATGCTCCTTCGTGCAGCCAGGAAAGTGGTTGCACTTTCCAAATTCCATCCCCAGGAACGCACGGCACTTCTCCCATCCCCCCCACCTCCATCCCCAGTACAGGAAAGCCGGGCTGGGGAGGCCTCTGCCTACCCCTTCCTCCTCTCCCCTCCCTGCAAGCCATCCTGGCTCAGCTCAGTTCTTATAAACGGCTTGTGTAAAGATGCAGCATGGTTCTCCTTCCTGCCAAAGAGGGGGAAGGTCTACGAGACCCCTGCCTCAAGGCAAAGAGCCACAGTGGAATCCTGGCCCCCTGCTCCCCACCCACCACCACCACCGAAAAGAAACTGTAGGAGATTTGGCTTAGAATCATGGAATCACAGAGTTGGAAGGGGCCTCCAGGGTCCTCTAGTCCAACCCCCTGCACAATGCAGGAAGCTCACAAACACCTCCCCCTAAATTCCCAGGATCTTCATTGCTGTCAGATGACCATCTAACCTCTGTTTAAAACCTCCAAGGAAGGAGAGCGCACCACTTCCCAAGGAGGAAGCCTGTTCCACTGAGGAACCGCTCTAACAGTCAGGAAGTTCTTCCTAATGTCGAGCCAGAAATTCTTTTGATTTAATTTCAACCCACTGGTTCTGGTCTACCTTCCGGGGCCACAGAAAATAATTCCATACCATCCTCTAGATGACAGCCCTTCAAGTACTTGAAGATGGTGATCCTATCACCTCTCAGCCGCCTCCTCTCCAGGCTAAACATCCCCAGCTCCTTCAACCTTTCCTCATAGGACTTGGTCTCCAGACCCCTCACCATCTTCGTCGCCCTCCTCTGGACTCGTTCCAGCTTGTCTATATCCCTTCTTAAATTGTGGTGCCCAAAACTGAACACAATACTCCAGGTGACGTCTTCCCAGAGCAGAGTAAAGCGACACCATCACTTCACGTGATCTGGACACTATACTTCTGTTGATACAGCCCAAAATTGCATTTGCCTTTTTAGCCACCGCATCACACTGTTGACTCATGTTCAGCGGATGGTCCACTAAGACCCCGAGATCCTTTTCACACATACTACTGCTAAGACAAGTCTCCCCTATCCTATAACCATGCATTGGATTTTCCCTACCTAAATGCAGAACTTTACATTTATCCCTATTCAAATTCATTTCATTGATTTTAGCCCAAGTTTCCAGCCTGTCAAGGTCACCCTGTATCCTGTTTCTGTCTTCTGCGTTTGCAACCCCCTCCCAATGGATCCTCTTTGAAGGCTACTCCTTCGGAAAGTTGCTGGAAAGCTCTGTTTCCAGACACATAGGTCCACTGCTATTATCTCTGGTCTGTGAAACAGCCCTCAAACCTGCCAAAGCTATTTACCAAAGGCAAAGCTCAACCTCTTGACCTTAAGCCTCCAGGTCTGGAGATTTGGAGGGAGGGACGTGGCTCAGTGGTAGAGCATCTGCTTGGTAAGCGGAAGGTCCCAGGTTCAATCCCCGGCATCTCCAAAAAAGGGTCCAGGCAAATAGGTGTGAAAAAACCTCAGCTTGAGACCCTGGAGAGCCGCTGCCAGTCTGAGAAGACAATACTGACTTTGCTGGACCAAAGATCTGATTCAGTATAAGGCAGCTTCATATGTTCATATACCCCCCGGAATTACAAGTAACTTCCTAGCTACAGAGATCTGTTCCTCTGGAGAAAAGTGGTTTGGAGGGTGGCAGCGTTCCTGCTGGTCTCCCTTAAAAACCCTCCCCTCTCCAGCCTCCTTCGCCAAACCTCCAGGAATGGCCTTGGGTTGTCCTTGAAAGGGCACCTTCTGGGAGAGCTCTCTCAGCCCCACCTACTTCACAGGGTGTCTGTTATTTTTATTTATTTATTTATTTGGGATTTATATCCCGCCCTTCCCACGAATGGGAAGGGCGGCTTCCAACAATAAAATTTAAACAATTTCAAGTATAAACAGTTAAATATTTAAACAGTTAAAACATTAAAAACAGAGTAATTCAGTTTCCTGTAAACAGATGGCTGGCCAGTTACCTCAAGTTGTCATCCTAGCTAAATATAGGCTAGGTATAGGCTAGCCGGAAGAGGGTCGTCTTACAGGCCCTGCGGAACTGTGCCAAGTCCCGCAGGGCCCTCACCTCTTCCGGCAGCTGATTCCACCATACGGGGGCCATAACGGAAGAGGGGGGAAGAAGATATAGGCGATTGTAAGCCGCTCTGAGACTCTGATTCAGAGAGAAGGGCAGGGTATAAATCTGCAGTCGTCTTCTTCTGTTTGGGGTCGTGGTTAAGTGTGCGGGCTCTTATCTGAAAGAACCAGGTTTGATTCCCACTCCTCCACCTGCAGCTGCTGGAATGGCCTCGGGTCAGCCATAGCTCTGGCAGAGGTTGTCCTTGAAAGGGCAGCTGCTGTGAGAGTCCTTTCAGCCCCACCTAACTCACAGGATGTCTGTGGTGGGGGGAGAAGATAAAGGAGATTGTAAGCCACCCTGAGTCTCTGATTCAGAGAGAAGGGCGGGGTATAAATCTGCAGTCGTCGTCGTTGTCGTTGTCGTCTTCTTCTTCTTCTTCTTCTTCTTCTTCTTCTTCTTCTTCTTCTTCTTCTTCTTCTTCTTCTTCTTCTTCTTCTTCTTCTTCTTCTTCTTCTTCTTCTTCTTCTTCTTCTTCTTCTTCTTCTTCTTCTTCTTCTTCTTCTTCTTCTTCTTCTTCTATTATTCCATCGGTTCCTAGCTGCCCAAATCAGTTGACTGGAACTGAGGAGCCCAAATCTTGAGTTCTCTGCTGTTCTCTGCCCCAATCCATGTTTCTAGGTCTCACTTCCAAATTAGGAGAGCGTCCATCATGCAGAAGCACACTGGGCCCCCTCCTTGCAGGGCCTCTGTTGAATCTCCAGATCGGGAAGCCACAGATCGCTCCAGCCACAGCCCAATACAGAAAAACCGACAGGATAATAACAGAACTGCTGTTACGACCACTATACAGATCCACACAATGAAACCTTCACCGCAATCTGTTTATGTATCTCCTTTTATTTAAGTCATATCCAACCGTTTGTGGTCCAAAACCCAATATGCAACACACAATATTCTCATATATCCAAAGTGAAAAAACAAAGATTTCAGGTTTTCACAGCTGGCATCATCATTAGGGTTTGTAGACTCTTTCGGGCTCAAGTGTCGTGTTCTGGAAGAAAAACTTTCTCCAGTAGAACATGGCACTTGAGCCCGAAAGATTCTACAAACCCTAATGAAACAAAACAATATGCACATTTATACAAAAGCCCCAAACAGCAAATTATCTGAAATCCACAAATACGTTGGTTTCACTCCTGCAAAAATCTCTTCAATCAATATCTGTACTTCCAGACTTCCTTAAGCAGTAGACCATTGTTCAAGCAAAGTTCCAAAGGCCAAAAGATGACGTGTTTCCATGTTTCAATTGGATCTTTAGAGAAAGGTTTATGACATAAGGTGAAATCGACATAAGGTGAGAAAGGTTTATGACATAAGGTGAGATCGAAAACCTGTTGACCCCATGTCATGAACCTTTGTCTCTTTGAAATGCTGTTGAGATTCGAGCCCACTTAGAAGCCAATATAATTTGGATAAAGATATTGGTTTTGGACTACAAAATATTTGATACAAACTTAAAAAAAAAGTGATTGTACCGTTAGCCTGTTCCGTTAGAGCGGTTCCTCAGTGAACAGGCTTCCTTGGGAGATGGTGGGCTTTCCTTCCTTGGAGGTTTTTCAACAGAAACTAGATGGCCATCTGACAGCAGCGTGGATCCTGGGAATTTAGGGGGATGAAAGACAGAAGGCAAAAGAAGACGGGGATGGCAAAAGATGAGATGGCTGGACAACGTTACTGATGTAACTAAAACGAATTTGAGCAGACTTCGGAAGATGGTGGAAGACAGGAGGGCCTGGCGTGACTTTGTCCGTGGAGTCGCAAAGAGTCGGACTCGACTGTGCGACTGAACAACAACAAAATTTGTGAGTTTTCTGCATTGTGCAGGGGGTTGGACTCGATGACCCTGGAGGACCCTTTCAACTCTATGATTCTATGATTCTGCATAAACTGATTGTGGAAGGTTTTATTGTGTGAATCTGTACAGTGGTCTTAACAGAGGTTGTTGGTTTCCCCCCTGATGACTTATGCTGTGTCCCCCCACCTTTTTTTGTGTTTGCTCAATATAGAAAAGTGGCGGAATGACCTTCCCCTGCCAGAGGTTAATACCATGGAGTCGAGGCAAGAACTGGAACTCATACAGAGACAAATAGGCATCCTCCACTTGCGCTTTTTCCGTTAATGCATTTCTCTATGCCTACAGTTTGGGGAAGTGCTAGAAACGGAGGCCGGTGTCGGGAGGTGTGTGCTGGGGTTTCCTTGATGGAGTCCATGCCTAATTTGTACCATCTGAATACCTCACCAGGTCACTGCAAACAGAAACCTGAGTGCCGGGGAAGCGAGGAGAAAGTCTTTGGAGACTCTCTGTGCTGAGGTTGTGGTTCCTTTTAATTTTTCCCCCCACATGGCATGTGCACGGGGCCTCTTCCTAACGCTTTCCAGATGGGAGACAGAACACCGCCTCCCCCCCCCTTCCCCTTTTATTTCTTGTTTTACAACTTGACACAGTTTTTCTGGCGGAGCAGCTGCTCCCACAGTCTGAAGATTTCAGCTCGTGAGGGAGGGGCCGGTGCACGGACTGGTGAGCCCCACATTACCCTCCCCCCACCGTGCTGAGTCTCAAATTCCTGAACCAGCCGTGGCCCTTGAAACATAAACACCGGTTGACTTGAGGACGGATTAGGTCTACAGTGGCAAGCCATGAGGAAGAGGGGGGGACGACTCACCAGTCAACGGTTTGTTTCCTTTTAGCTCGGGGGTGGGGAACCTCCGTCCCGAGGGCCATATACGGCCCTTGAGGTCACTTGGTGTGGCCCTTGGGGATTGCTGGGCCGAACTGAGCCATGTGACAGCCTCCCTGTGGCCTGGCTGGCCAGAGAGAATCGTGGGGTCCAGCCACGCTGTGCAGCAGCCTCCCCAGGGCCAGGCAGGGATCACAGGGCCCAGATGTACTGTGGGGCAGCCTCCCCGGGGCCTGGCTGGCCGGCCAGAATTGCTGCAGGGCCTGGAAAAGTTACTGTCACAGTTCAGTTTGCACTTGATTATCCCGGATGGTGTGGTCTAATATGCTACTGAGTTCCTGCTGGGCTTTTTCTACAAAAAAGCCCTGGAACTATGCATTTGCCTAGATGTGTGTGTGTGTGTCAGATTAGGCTCTCCCCACATGACTTCAAATAGAAAAACAATCATTTGCATTAATTTTGCTGGCCTGAATCATTCTCCCTCGGCGGAGCACTTTTTTAAGTTGATAATTTTTTATGGCCCGCGAATGATGTTATAAATATCCATATGGCCCTTGGCAGGAAAAAAGGTTCCCCTCCCCCCCCTGTTTTAGCTCATTAGAGAAATACCTTTGCTGTGACTTCCCCCAGCCCCACAGAAGGCCCAGACATTTCCTTGGTCTTCCTTGAGCGCCAGTGCAGGATTCGCTTCCAGCTCTTATAAATTTGTGCATCGACATTTTGGTTTGCTTGCCCAAGTTCAAAGCACAGTGCCAAACCTACTTCTTAATGCAAATCTACTTTGGGGTTGGACTAGATGCAAGCCTGCTTTGGGGTTGGATTAGATGGCCCTGGGGGGGGGGGGTCCCTTCCAACTCTATGATTCTGTGACTCCCCACGGCCAGGTTATGCTCTGCCGGGTTGGGTTTACACTTCGTAAGAAAATATTGGTGGTGGAAAATGCTCTCCAGTCTCAGATGACTTGTGGGGATCACAGAAGGGTTTCGAGACAAGAGATGTTTCTGTTAGAGGTATATTTTGTTTGGAAAATCAATGTTTACATCCCAAACGGTTCAATGGATCGTTGGATCAAAATGAGATTGAGAGCTCTTTAGTATAAAACAAAACATAAGTTTATTTCTATAGGAATGGGGAACTGGGAAGAAAATAAACACCATCAGCTGCATCTTACCGCTAAGATAGTCTCGTTGCTAATGGAGATTTGTTCTCCTCCTTGACCTCTCTCTACCTGGACAAAAGAAGTCACCTGTTTAACTGGCCAATAGAATATACAAACAAACAGTCTTTTGCGGGGGGGGGGGCGCTTTTTCTTCATTGACGGACAGCCACGTTTCTCTTCCTAGGTCAGACAGACAATGGAGAACGGGTAAAGAGCCCCGTGGTGCAGAGTGGTAAAGCTGCAGTACTGCAGTCTGAGCTCCCTACTCACGACCTGAGTTCGATCCCAGCGGAAGCTGGGTTCAGGTAGCTGGGCTCCAGGTTGACTCAGCCTTCCATCCTTCCGAGGTCGATAAAATGAGTCCCCAGCTTGCTGGGGGGAAAGCGTAGAGGACTGGGGAAGGCAAGGGCAAACCACCCTGTAAAAAGTCTGCCGGGGAAAACGTTATGAAAGCAACGTCACCCCAGAGTCGGAAATGACTGGTGCTTTTACAGGGGACTACCTTTACCTTTAAAAGCCCCGTGGCGCAGAGTGGTAAAGCTGCAGTACTGCAGTCGGAGCCCTCTGCTCATGACCTGAATTCGATCCCAGTGGAAGCTGGTTCAGGTAGCCGGCTCAGGCAGGTTGACTCAGCCTTCCGTCCTTCCGAGGTCGGTCAAATGAGTCCGCAGCTTGCTGGGTGGGAAGTGTAGATGACTGGGGAAGGCAATGGCAAACCACCCTGTAAAAAAGTCTGCCGTGAAAACGTTGTGAAAGCAACGTCACCCCAGAGTCGGAAATGACTGGTGCTTGCACAGGGGACTACCTTGACCTTTTAAACGCTTTAATGACTGGAACTTAGATCATTGCAAAGACATGCAAGACAGGTACAGAACTGCAACAATTTAGAGGTGGTTTGCCCTCGCCTGCCTCTGCGTAGGCTTCTTTGGTGGTCTCCCGTCTAAGCACTAACCAAGGCCGACCCTGCTTTGCTTCCAAAAGCTGTTGAGATCAGGCTAGTCTGGGCCATCCAAGTCAAGGTAGAAAGCATACAGAGGTGGTTTGCCGCTGCCTGCTTTTGCAGGGCCCGGAGTTCTATCTAGAATTACAGCAGATCTCCAGACAACAGAGTCCAGTTCCCCTGGAAGAAACGGCAGCTTCGGAGGTTGGGCTGGATGACCTTCTACTCCACTGGCTCCATCCCCAAATCTCCAGGGATTTCCAAACCTGGACCTGACAAGCTTTGTGGAAGGGAAGGCAGCATGCGGCAGCAGACCAAAATGTGTGTGTGTGTGTGTGTGTGTGTTGGGGGGTGGGGGGGGGCCTTGATTCTCAGCACCTGTGAGATATTTTTAGCCCGCCTCGTGGGGGAGAGCTGTGGATTTCTCCTATTTCCCAGCTGGGCTCCTCTTGGCACGCGGATGTGGGTGGTGGAACGAAGGCAGGAAGGGTGCACGGAGAGAGGATACTTGAATCAGAATTGCTGGCCCTCGAAGGTCTTTGGAAGCTGGGCAAGTCGGATGGGCAAGCGCTCGTTGCCCCTCAGTGAAGGCAATGAACTCTGCATGTAGGGTTGCCAAGTCCAATCCAAGAAATATCTGGGGACTTTGGGAATGGAGCCAGGAGACATTGGTGTGACAAGCACAATTGAACTCCAATGGGACCTCTGGCCATCGCATTTAAAGGAACCGCACACCTTTTAAATGCCTTCCCTCCATTGGAAATAATGGACGGGGCACCTTTTTGGGGAGCTCATAGAATTGGACCCCCTGGTCCAATCTTTTTGAGACTTGGTGGATTTTTTGAGGAGAGGCACCGGATGCCATGCTGAAAATTTGGTGCCTCTACCTCAAAAAAACAGCCCCCTGAGTCCCAGATACCCACGGATCAATTCTCCATTATATCCAATGGAAATCAGACTCCATAGGGAGTGCCCAGCAGATATTTCCCTCCTCCCACTTCACTTTCGGATGACCCTGAAGGGGTGGGGAGGGCCTCCAAACCGGGGGATCCCCTGCCCCCACCTGGGGATTGGCAACCCTACCTGCGTGTGATCTGTGGCCTGGCAGCCGCTCTACAGGGACTCGGGCAGAGAGAGTTCTTTCACATCAGCTGCTGCCTGTTCCCTTTTAACTGGAGATGCCGGGGATTGAACCTGGGTCCTTCTGCATGCCAAGCAGAGGCTCACCCCCTGAACCATTCATATCGTCCAGGATCAGAATTAGAAAGGCAGGTCCCGTTTTCTTTCTTCCAGCAAACAGCCCTGGTGCTAAGGATGCAACCAGTAAACAACCCAAAAAGGTTATAGTGACACAATTACTACAAATCTCTCTCTCTCTCTCGGCTTGAATATAATGCACTAAAAATACCAATTTTATAGGTAGAACCAATAGTAACACTTGTACTCTCAGAATGGAACACTCTCAATACAATACTGAGTCCATTCACATCATAATATAGTTCCAGTAGCAGAGTTCCAATGTACAGGAGGCCATATCATAAGAACATAAGAGAAGCCATGTTGGATCAGGCCAATGGCCCCTCCAGTCCAACACTCTGTGCCACAGAAGAACATAAGAGAAGCCATGTTGGATCAGGCCAATGGCCCATCCAGTCCAACGCTGTGTGTCACATAAGAGAAGCCATGTTGGATCAGGCCAATGGCTCATCCAGTCCAACACTCTGTGCCACAGAAGAACATAAGAGAAGCCATGTTGGATCAGGCCAATGGCCCCTCCAGTCCAACACTCTGTGCCACAGAAGAACATAAGAGAAGCCATGTTGGATCAGGTCAATGGCCCATCCAGTCCAACACTCTGTGCCACAGAAGAACATAAGAGAAGCCATGTTGGATCAGGTCAATGGCCCATCCAGTCCAACACTCTGTGTCACATAAGAGAAGCCATGTTGGATCAGGCCAATGGCCCATCCAGTCCAACACTCTGTGTCACATAAGAGAAGCCATGTTGGATCAGGCCAATGGCTCATCCAGTCCAACAATCTGTGTCACATAAGAACATAAGAGAAGCCCTGTTGGATCAGGCCAGTGGCCCATCCAGTCCAACACTCTGTGTCACACAGTGGCCAATATATGTGTGTGTATATATATATGCACGCACACACACACATATATATACTGTGGCTAATAGCCACTGATGGACCTCTACTCCATATTTTTGTCCAATCCCCTCTTGAAGCTGGCTATGCTTGTAGCCGCCACCACGTCCTGTGGCATTGAATTCCGCATGTTGATCACCCTTTGTTGAAGAAGCACTTCCTTTTATCTGTTTTACAATTTCATTGAATGCCCACGAGTTCTTTTATTGTGAGAAAGGAAGAAAAGTACTTCTTTCTCTACTTTCTCCATCCCATGCATAATCTTGTAAACCTCTCTCATGTCACCCCGCAGTCGACGTTTTTCCAAGCTAAAGAGCCCCAAGCGTTTTAACCTTTCTTCATAGGGAAAGTGTTCCAAATTTTTAATCATTCTAGTTGCCCTTTTCTGGACTTTTTCCAATGCTATAACATTCTTTTTGAGGTGCGGTGACCAGAATTGCACAAAGTATTCCATATGAGACCGCACCATCGATTTATACAGGGGCATTATGATACTCGTTGATTTGTTTTCCCTTCCTAATAATTCCCAGCATGGCGTTGGCCTTTTTTATTGCAATCGCACACTGTCTTGACATTTTCCATGAGTTATCTGCCACGACCCCAAGATCTCTCTCTTGGTCAGTCTCTGCCAGTTCACACCCCATTAACTTGTATTTGTAGTTGGGATTCTTGGCCCCAATGTGCATTACTTTGCACTTGGCCACACTGAACCTCATCTGTCACGTTGACGCCCACACACCCAGCCTCAACAGATCCCTTTGGAGTGCCTCACAATCCTCTCTGGTTGTCACCACCCTGAACAATTTAATGCCATCTGCAAACTTGGCCACTTCACTGCTTACTCCCAACTCCAAATCATTTATGAACAAGTTAAAGAGCCTGGGACCCAGTACTGAGCCCTGCGGCACTCCACTGCTTACCGTCCTCCACTGCGAAGACTGCCCATTTATACTCACTCTCTGCTTCCTATTAATTAGCCAGTGTTTGTTCCACAAGTGGACATGCTTTGAAGTTTCTTCAAGCAAAGGTGCACTCTACAGTTCTTTCTCCAGTGGAGCTGCAAGGTAAATATTCTCCCGAATAATTCATGAAATATTTTCAAAGACACACATGAAACATTTCAGTCATGCAACCAGATATTACAAACTTGTTAACAATATATCGACACATCTCACCTTTCCACAAAAATCTCTGTCTTGTTACATTACTTACGCACTCCAATAATTCTAAGAATAGAATTCTTAGGACTTACTTGGCAACAGTATATTGGTTGGGGGAATGTAACTTGCAGGGTGGTATTTGTGTTATTCTTTTTGTGTTAATGGTGTGTGTTATGTTTTCAGTTAATTATTGAAGGAAGAGCTTGAAGTCGCCTTCCAATTGGAAGTTCTTAGAATTACTGGAGTGTGTAAGTAATGTAACAAGACAGATTTTTGTGGAAAGGTGAGATGTGTCGATATATTATTAACATCTGGTTGCATGACTGAAATGTTTCATGTGTGTCTTTGAAAATATTTCATGAATTACTTGGGAGAATATTTACCTTGCAGCTCCACTGGAGAAAGAAATGTAGAGTGCACCTTTGCTGGAAGAAACTTCGAAGCAGGATATAAAGCTGGCCTCCTGTACATTGGAACTCTGCTATTGGAACTATATTATGATGTGAATGGACTCAGTATTGTATTGAGAGTGTTCCCTTTTGAGATGCACAAGTGTTATTATTGGTTTTACCTATAAAATTGGTATTTTTAGTGCATTATATTTGTAGTAATTGTGTCACTATAACCTTTTGGGGTTGTTTACTGGTTGCAATCTTGAGTGCCTTCTCTCTAATTTTTTTATACTGGTGCTAAGGATGGCAGGAATCCAATCCTCTGCTGTGTGTGTGTGTGTGGGGGGGGTCAGTTGGGTGAGCAGGCTGGTGATCTGCAAGAAATCCTGCCCCCTCACCTCGGTTATGGACAGGAAGGGATTATAATTTACTGTGAAGCTTAGGGTTGCCAACTCCAGGTTAGGAGATTTCTGGAGATTCAGAGTTGAAGCCTGTTGCCTTCTGGCTCGGGGATTCAGAGATCAACTGTCTCTGAATGTAGAAGTTCCCTTTACTCACTCGGGCTTGTAGCCACTGACAGAGAGCTGCAGGAATTTGAAGAGGCATATTAAAAGATGCAGATATAAGATGAGCCTTGCTGTATCAGACCAATGGTCCGTCCAGTCCAGCATCCTCTCTCACACAGCATCAAACCAGTTCCTCTGGAGGACAGACAACAGGGCATAGAGACCAAGGCCTTCCCCTGATAAGAACATCAGAGGAGCCCTGCTGGGTCAGACCAGTGAGGGTCCATCTAGTCCAGCCTCCTGCCTCACACAGTGGCCAGCCAATTCCTCTGGAGGGCCAATAACAGGGCAGAGAGGCCGAGGCCTTCTCCTGAGAAGAACCTCAGAAGAGCCCCGCTGGATCAGACCATGGAGGGTTCAACTAGTCCAGCATCCTGTCTCACACAGTGGCCAATCAGGCCCTCTGAACAGCCAGCAACAGGGCGCAGAGGCCTTCATAAGAAGAAGAAAACGACATTGGATTTATATTCTGCCCTCCACTCAGAGTCTCAGAGCAGCTCACAATCTCCTTTATCTTTCTCCCCCAAAACAAGCACCCTGTGAGGTAGGTGGGGCTGAGAGAGCTTTCACGGAAGCTGCCGTTCAAGGACAACTCCTGCAAGAGCTCTGGCTGACCCAAGGCCATGCCAGCAGCTGCAAGTGGAGGAGTGGGGAATCAGACCCAGTTCTCCCAGATAAGAGTCCGCACACTTAACCACTACACCAAACAGGAGAGCCTGGCTGGCTCAGACCAGTGAGGGTCCATCTAGTCCAGCATCCTATCACCCAGGGACCAACTAGTTCCTCTGGAGAGACGACAACAGAGCACAGAGACCAAAGCCTTCATAAGAACATCAGAAGAGCCCTGCTGGATCAGACCAGTGAGGGTCCATCTAGTCCAGCATCCTGCCTCACACAGTGGCCACCCAGTTCGTCTCGAGGTCCAGCAAGAGGGCATAGGGGCTGAGGCCTTCCCTTGATGCTGCCTTCTAGCAGTGGGGTTCAGAGGTTGACTACCTCTGGCTATGGAGAAACATCAGCTGGAAAGACTCCCCCCCCTCCACGCACACATTGTATATTGGGGAGAAATGGATGGGACTCATCCATGAAGATACTCATCTTCCTCTTCACCCATGACTTGGAAACAAGGCCGCTTTTCAGCCTGATCACCGTGGCAACGGCACCAGCCAGTTCCGATACCGGAGGCGCGAGCCAGCAAAGAAGAGAGACGGACATTTCGAATTGCCAAAAGAGTCGGTTAACTACGAGATGACTAATAGAGAGTCTGTGGGGGCGGGGTGGAGATGTCAGCAAAGGAGAAAGGGGGGATAGTCAAGGAGGAGGAGAACAGGGGAAGGATGGGAGACGTTTGAGGTATACAGAACAAGCTGAGCATCGTTATAAATCTGAGCAGAGAGCAAAGAAGTCCTTGGTTCCAATCCTTCCTCTGTCCCAGAGTCTCTGGCTTGCTTGCTTTAGGGAAGGCGCACAAATTCTCTTAGCTTTGACACCCCTCCCTGCCTTTAATACATACCATCACAAATCTTTACTAAGGATCAATCCAAGCAGGCAGCCGTGTTGGTCTGAAGCAGTAGAACAAAGCCGGAATCAAGTTTCACCTTTAAGACCAACCAAGTTTTATTCAGAACGTAAGCTTTCGTGCGCTCACTTAAGCAACACTTCATCAGACGAGGGAATCAGGCATTGTGAGCTGAAAGACAAGCCGTCTGGCAAACTCACTGGTCTCACGTGGTCGCATAAAGCAGTGCGGCTAGGCCATTGGGTCTGGATAGCCGTAAAAGGCAATAAAATTCTCTGCCAAATGGTGTTTCTGCAAATCTAGGTGAATCACAGAAGGGCATGTATATCCAACTTAATTGATTGGGTGTGTCCATGCGGCCAGTTAGTTTGCCAGACGGCTTGTATTTCAGCTCACAATACCTGAGTCCCTTCGTCTGATGAAGTGTCGCTTAAGAGAGCGCACGATAGCTTGCTTTACTAAGGATGCCAGCAGCTTGTGCCAGTGATCCTGCATTCTAGTTAGGGTTGCCAATCCCCAGGTGGGGCAAGGGATCCCCCGGTTTGGAGGCCCTCCCCCCGCTTCAGGTCGTCAGAAAGCGGGGGGAAGGGAGGGAAATGTCTGCTGGGAACTCTTATTATTCCCTATGGAGATTTATTCCCATAGAAAATAATGGAAAATTGATCGGCGGGTATCTGGGACTCTGAGGGGGCTGTTTTTTGAGGTAGAGGCACCAAATTTTCAGTATAGCATCTAGCGCCTCTCCCCAAAATATCCCCCAAGTTTCAAAACGATTGGACCAGGGGGTCCAATTCTATGAGCCCCAAAAGAAAGTGCCCCTATCCATTATTTCCTATGGAAGGAAGGCATTGAAAACGTGTGCTGTCCCTTTAAATGTGATGGCCAGAACTCTCTTTGGAGTTCAATTATGTTTGTCACAGCCTTGATCTTGGCTCCACCCCTAATGTCTCCTGGCTCCACCTCCAAAGTCTCCTGGCTCCACTCCCAAAGTCCCCAGATATTTCTTAAATTGGACTTGGCAACCCTAATTCTAGTCCTTCCACCAGTCCTTCTGATGTTGCCCCATGACAGACAGTTCAGAGCACACAGTCTCAATAGCGAGTTGCATTTTCAAGAGCTTAAAATAGTTTTGGGTGTGCATTTCGCTGTGTGGGGTGACTCTGAAGAGTAACAAGAAGCATGGCCTTCCAAGAGCGGAACAACCATTTTTACCAAGGTACAGTTTTGTGCAAACGAAAAAATAAAATAAAAAGACCACAGATTTATCCCCCGCCCTTCTCTCTGAATCAGTCTCAGAGCGGCTCACAATCTCCTTAACCTTCCTCCCCCACGACAGACACCCCGTGAGGTGGGTGGGGCTGAGGGAGCTCTAATAGAAGCTGCCCTTTCAAGGACAGCTCTGCGAGAGCGGTGGCTGACCCAAGGCCATTCCAGCAGTTGCAAGTGGAGGAGTGGGGAATCAAACCCGGTTCTCCCAGATAAGAGTCCGTGCACTTCACCACTACACCAAACTGGCTCCCTGAATGTCTGAAAAAAAATCTGTTTTTCACATTGAGTAGCAAATAGTTCATACAAATAACACGTGTATCAAAAGTGTGCATGCACACAAAAGCTTATACCCAGAATTAAACTTCGTTCGTCATTAAGGTGCCACTGGACTCAATCCTTGTTCTTTCATCATCTTTTTTTTTTTGTGGGTTGATCTTATATCCTTGTTTTCTGCACACCACCATGATGGTGACGTTCTTTATTTATATCTCGCTTTCCTCCCCAGTGGGGGGTCCGAACTGGCTTGCCTCCTTCTCCTCTCCTCCATTTTATCCCCAACAACAACCTTGTGAGGAAGGCTGGGTAGAGAGAGGGTGACTGGCCCAAGGTCACCCACCGATCTTCCATGGCAGAATCGGCATTCGAACCTAGGTTTCCCAGATGGCAGTCCAAGAGTCTTAATCGCTATATCATGTTGGTTCTCAATTCTACCTACATAGCAGCCTGAATGCAATGTAGGTGTGCCTTTGAGCACATGTGGCGTTTTCCCTGCACCCATGTGCACGTGTAGTGGTTAAGAGCGGGGACTCTTATCTGGGAGAACCGGGTTTGAGTCCCCACTCCTCCACTTGCAGCTGCTGGAATGGCCTTGGGTCAGCCACAGCTCTTGTCTTTGAAAGGGCAGTTCCTGGGAGAGCTCTCTCAGCCCCACCCACTTCACAGGGTTTGATTCCCCACTCCTCCACTTGCACCTGCTAGCATGGCCGTGGGTCAGCCAGAGTTCTGGCAGAGGTTGCTTTGAAAGGGCAGCTGCTGTGAGAGCCCTCTCAGCCCCACCCACCTCACAGGGTGTCTGTTGTGGGAGAGGAAGGGAGGGAGGGAAAGGAGATTGTGAGCCGCTCTGAGACTCTGAGTGGAGGGCGGAATATAAATCCAATATCTTCTTCTTTTTCTTCTCCTCCTCCTCCCTCCCTCCCTTTCTTTTTCTTTCTTTCTTTCTTTCTTTCTTTCTTTCTTTCTTTCTTTCTTTCTTTCTTTCTTTCTTTCTTTCTTTCTTTCTTTCTCTCTCTCTCTCTCTTTCTTTTTCTCTCTCTCCTTTCTCTCTGTCTTTTTTCTCTGTCTTTATTCCTTTCTCTTTTTTCTCTCTCTCTTTCTCTCTGTCCCTTTCTTTCTTTCTTTCTTTCTTTCTTTCTTTCTTTCTTTCTTTCTTTCTTTCTTTCTTTCTTTCTTTCTTTCTTTTTCTCTCCCTCCCTCTCTTTCTTTCTCTCCCTCTCTCTCTCTCTCTCCCTCCCTCCCTCCCTCCCCCCCCCCCACCCTGTGCTTGACCCCCCCCACCAGTGGCATCTGAACAGCCTCTTCTCTAGCCCAAGTCAGTAGGGTTGCCAAATTGCTGTGGCCGCCAGTGGAGTCTGGGGGGGATAGAGTTGCCGGATCCAGGTTGGGAGACTCCTTGAGGTTTGGGGCTGGAGCCTGGGGAGAAAAGAGACCTCAGTGGGGCGGGCTGCCACAGAATCCAACTCCCAAAGCACCCCGTTTCTCCAGGGGGACTGATCTCTGTAGTCAGGAGGTGAGCTATAATTCTGGGGGATCCCCAGCTCTCACCTGGAAGCTGGCATCCCTAAGACCGACCTGGAAGCCCTGGCCTGGTGTGTTTCCAAACCTCTGACTGTTTTAAAGAGCCCTGTCTATGAACTCCACACTTCCCCCTTTCTGGTCTCTCGCCCTCTTTTTCCTTCTTTAGCCGTGCGGTTCCTTTTCTGCCCTCCCCTGAAAACTTCGCTGCTCCCGCTTTCCCTCTGCCTGCACGGGCCTTTCTTCTGGCGTCTGGAATAACTCGGATCTGTTCCAGGGGCTGGCCTGAGAGATTCTTCTGGGGTTAATTTTAGCCCCCTCGGCATCCTTATCGCAGCTGGGCCGAGGAAGCCGGAGTCAGGGGCCATGCACCTCCAAAATATGTGCACGCTCACACACACACGCTATGACATCAGGTCGAAGGAACTAAGATTCCATCTGGATTTGATCAGATGCCACATCACGCCGAGGCGGCTGTGGGGCATGGCTGAGTGAGACCGTCTCAGCCCATCTATTGTTTCTAAAGTAGAACACTGTTCCCCAGTATGGGGCTTTCTCACCCCCCCCCCACCCCCTAGGGTTGCCAAGTCCAATTCAAGAAATATCTGGGGACTTTGGGGGTGGAGCCAGGAGACATTGGGGGTGGAGCCAGGAGCAAGGTGTTGTGACAAGCGGGATTGAACTCCAAAGGGAGTTCTGGCCATCGCCTTTAAAGGGACCGCACAAATTTTTAAATGCCTTCCTTCCATAGGAAATAATGAAGGATAGGGGCTCCTAGAATTGGACCCCCTGGTCCAATCTTTTTGAAACCTGGGGGTTATTTTGGGGAGAGGCACTGGATGCTATGCTGAAAATTTGCTGCCTCTACCTCATTTATTTATTGCTTTAAATTTCTATCCCGCTCTCTCCGAAAGCAGACTCAGGGCAACTGACGACATTCATATTCACAAGTTAAAACCAATGAAAACCAATAAAACATAATTACAATTTAAAACCATTTTGTGGTGCTGTATCACTACAATATAATACAACTACCTCATAAAACAGCCCCCGCCTCCAGAGCCCCAGATACCCACAGATCAATTATCCATTATTTCCTATGGGAATAGGTCTCCATAGGGAATAATGGGGTGCTCAGCAGACATTTCCCTCCCTCCCCCGCTTTCTGATGACCCAGAAGCGGGGGGAGGGCCTCCAAGCCGGGGGATCCCCTGCTCCCACCTGGGGATTGGCAACCCTACCACCAGTGTTCCCTCTAAGCTGAGTTAGCGTGAGCTAGCTCACAAATTTTGAGCCTCCAGCTCACGCATTTTTGTCTCCGCTCAGGAAAAATGGCCCTATTGCAAACCAATTTATGCAGTGGCTCACCACTTTAATGCCAGTAGCTCACAAAGTAGAATTTTTGCTCACAAGGCTCGGCAGCTTAGAGAAGGCCGACAAGCTAGGCCAGCGGTATCGAGCTCATTTGTTATGAGGGCCGGATCTGACATAAATGAGACTTTGTTGGGCTGGGCCATGTCAGACCAGGCCAGTGTGTACCTATTTAAGATTAGGTAGCAGACAAACACAAATATAAAAACTTTAAAAACTTAAAACATGCTTAAAACGTTAGCACTCGTTGGTCTTAAAGGTGCTTTCTTTGTATCTCTCCTACGGATCCTGGGACTGGGCAAAGGAAGCTCCGCTCTTCCCTTCCTTCCCCAGGGGACCAGGAGGGGGGAGGAGCCTCAGCCAATAGAAGGAAGAGAGGCTCGGCTCAGTAGCTCTGCTGTGCAATTGAGCAAGCCTGGCAAAGCAAGCTGTGATGCAGAAGAAGCAGGAGAGAGGGAGAAGGAAGCAGAGGACAGCCAGTAGCTCAGGGGCCTAATAGGATCCCTCCAGGGGTCTGATTCGGCCCCCGAACTGCATATTTGACACCCCTGCCAATGGCAATTGCTTAGTAGCAGACTGCAGAAATTGTCCTCTGGTGGGGGAGTGGAAATGGGTGCTTTGGAAGGTGGACTGAAGGGCATGATCCCCAGCTGTGGGCCCTCTTATCCCCAAACCCCTCCCTCCCAAGCAGGGTTGTCAATCCCCAGGAGGGGGCAGGAGATCCCCCGGGTTGGAGGTACCCTCCCCCTGCTTCAGGGTCATCAGAAAGATGGGGGGGGGATGTCTGCTGGGTACTCCATTATTCCCTATGGTGACTGATTCCCATAAGGTATAATGGGGAATTGATCTGTGGGTATCTGGGGCTCTGGGGGGGGGTGCTGTTTTTTGAGGTAGAGGCACCAAATTTTCGATATAGCATCCAGTGCCTCTCCCCAAATTACCCTCTAAGTTTCAAAAGGATTGGACCAGGGAGTCCAATTCTGTGAGCCACCAATGTGTGGCAAGGCATTTAAAAGATGTGCTGTCCCTTTAAATACGATGGCCAGAACTCCTTTTGAAAAAGAAGAAGAAGAAGATATTGGATTTATATCCCACCCTCCACTCCGAAGAGTCTCAGAGCGGCTCACAATCTCCTTTCCCTTCCTCCCCCACAACAGACACCCTGTGAGGTGGGTGGGGCTGAGAGGGCTCTCACAGCAGCTTCCCTTTCAAGGACAACCTCTGCCAGGGCTATGGCTGACCCAAGGCCATGCCAGCAGGTGCAAGTGGAGGAGTGGGGAATCAAACCCGGTTCTCCCAGATAAGAGTCCGCACACTTGGGAGTTCAAACGTGCTTGTCACACCCTTGCTCCTGGCTCCACCCCAAAATCTCTTGGCTCCACCCCCAAAGTCCCCAGATATTTCTTGAATTGGACTTGGCAACCCTACGTTAGGGTAAGAATAACCAATTCCTGGCCCAGTTTGAGCTTAACAGGAGACACGTTGAAAGTATTGCAGATTTCGATACACCTTTGGAGAAAACTGGGAGTTCTCAGAAATGCAGAATCCTGTTTGCCTCCCGTTTTTAGGTGGAGGGGGTCAAACGTCAGCGGTGAATCTAACCCGACCCAGTCACAAGTCAGAATGGCTATAAAGGACCTATCTTTTTTTTTTTTGGCTAAGATCTCTGTTTGCCTCTTTCTCCTCCCCCCCCCCCTCCAGGCGCCCAACTGGCAGTGTTATTTTCTTGCTTAGAGCGGCCCCCTGTGGACATGAGTGGCATTACATGTGGAATGCGAGCAGAGCACGGGAGACATCTATAGAAATAGATTGAGGTGGGCAGTTACAATGATAGAATCATAGAGTGGGAAGGGACCTCCAGGGTCATCTAGTCCAACCCCCTGCACAATGCAGGAAACTCACAAATACCTCCCCTAAATTCACAGGGTCCTCATGTCAGATGGCCATCTAGCCTCTGTTTTAAAACCTCCAAGGAAGGAGAGCCCACCACCTCCCAAGGAGGAAGCCTGTTCCACTGAGGAACCGCTCTAACGGTCAGGAGGTTCTTCCTAATGTTAAGCCGAAAACTCTTTTGATTTAATTTCAACCCACTGGTTCTGGCCCTACCTTCAGGGGCCACAGAAAACAATTCCACCCCATCCTCTATAGGACAGCCCTTCAAGGACTTGAAGATGGTGATCCTATCACCTCTCAGCCACCTCCTCTCCAGGCTAAACATTCCCAGCTCCTTCAACCTTTCTTAGAATCATAGAGTTGGAAGGGACCTCCAGAGTCATCTAGTCCTACCCTCTGCACAATGCAGGAAATCCACAAAGACCTCACCCTAAATTCACAGGATCCTCATTGCTGTCAGATGGCCATCGAGCCTCTGTTTAAAAACCTCCAAGGAAGGAGAGCCCACCACCTCCCGAGAAAGCCTGTTCCACTGAGGAATCGCTCTAACGGTCAGGAAGTTCTTCCTAATGTTGAGCCAGAAACTCTTTTGATTCATTTCAACCCATTGGTTCTGGTCCTACTCTCTGGGCCCACAGAAAACAATTCCACATCATCCTCTATAGGACAGCCCTTCAAGGACTTGAAGATGGTGATCCTATCACTTCTCAGCCACCTCCTCTCCAGGCTAAACGTGCCCAGCTCCTTCAACCTTTCCTCATAGGACTTGGTCTCCAGACCCCTCACCATCTTCGTCGCCCTTCTCTGGACTCGTTCCAGCTTGTCTATATATCCTTCTTAAGATGTGGTGCCCCAAACTGAACACAATACTCCAGGTGAGGTCTTACCAGAGCAGAGTTGTGTTGGTTGGAAGCCGCAGAACAAAGGTCGAGTCCAGGGACACCTGGGTAGCAGCTTTCACAAGCATGCACTTAACTTAGACCTTGAATAAAATTGTGTTGGTCTTGCCACTGGATTCAAACTTTGTTCCAGAGACATCTAATACACACATATGGAATCAGACCCTTAATGCACCAGAGTCAGGATTGTCTACTCAGACTGGCAGCCACTTTCCAGGGTCTCAGGCAGGGGTCTTTCCCATCACATCACCTGGTCAACTGGAGATGCTGGGGATTGAACCTGGAACCTTATGCATGCAAAATGGAGGCTCTACCACAGCAGCCCCATGGTGCAGAGCTGCAGTACTTCAGTCCAAACTCTGCACATGACCTGAGTTCGATCCCGGTGGAAGCTGGGTTCAGGTAGCCGGCTCCAGGTTGACTCAGCCTTCCATCCTTCCGAGGTTGGTAAAATGAGTCCCCAGCTTGCTGGGGGAAAAGTGTAGATGACTGGGGAAGGCAATGGCAAACCACCCTGTAAAAAGTCTGCCGTGAAAACCTCATGATGCAACGTCACCCAGAGTTGGAAACGACTCATGCTTGCACAGGGGACTGCCTTGACCTTTTTACCACTGGGCGACAAACCCTCGCTATTCTTCACAGGACTTTTTTTGTAGCAGGAATTCCTTTGCATATTAGGCCACACACCCCTGATGTAGCCAATCCTCCTGGA
Organism: Heteronotia binoei; assembly: GCF_032191835.1. Taxonomy (NCBI): domain Eukaryota; kingdom Metazoa; phylum Chordata; class Lepidosauria; order Squamata; family Gekkonidae; genus Heteronotia; species Heteronotia binoei. Next base: position 51,983,090 of record NC_083239.1, on the reverse strand, counting down.
GCTTACAGAATGCCCTATACTAAGAGCCCTGTAAGCTCTTGGAGGATTGGCTACATCAGGGGAGTGTAGCCCAATATGCAAAGGAACTCCTGCTTTTAAAAAAAGCCCTGATTCTTCATTAGATTCCAGAAGCGAAGCAGGGTTGGCCCTGCCTAGTATTTGGGCGGGAAGTTCAGGGTTGCCGAGGAAGTTCAGGGTTGCTACGCAGAGGCAGGCAAGGGCCAACCACCTCGGTCCATCCCTTGCCTTGGAACTCCTTCAGTACTTGAAGGGCTGTCCTCTAGAGGATGGTGTGGAATTGTTTTCTGTGGCCCCAGAAGGTAGGAGCAGAACCAATGGGTTGAAATTAAATCAAAAGAGTTTCCGGCTCAACATTAAGAAGAACTTTCTGACCATAAGAGCGGTTCCTCAGTGGAACAGGCTTCCTCGGGAGGTGGTGGGCTCTCCTTCCTTAGAGGTTTTTCAACAGAGGCTAGATGGCCATCCGACAGCGATGAAGATCCTGTGAATTTAGGGAGAGGGATCTGTGAGTTTCCTGCATTGTGCAAGGGGTTGGACTAGATGACCCTGGAGGTCCCTTTCAACTCTATTCTTCTTCTTCTCCTCCTCCTTTTCCCCAGACCCTGCCCCCAAATCTCCAGGAATTTCCCAAGCTGGAGTTGAAAGATTCAAGGATCGGGGACATTGCGACTACAGGCATCAAAGGGATTCCACAAAGTTGGGAAAGGGCCCCCAGAATCCGAAAGCTAAGCCACTGCGGTTTGCACGTCTCTGATCTCCCTTCCCACCAGGTGCCTCCTAGGAAGCTGGGTTGGGGGGGGAGGGGTGAAGGGAGGTGGCTTCTTTTCCTCCCTTCCCTGCCAGCGGCTGCTGATGTCCCAGGTGGCCAGTAGCTGCTCACTCCAACCAGCGACGAGAGACCACAGTCGCTCCAAGAGAGACGCCGGCAACAGGTAGGTGCCCTTTTCCCCTCTGTTTCTCATCGTCCCACTGAATCTTGGGGTGATCCAATTTTGGAAGGTGGGGAAAGGTTGTCCACTTGGGCAGCGTGGGCCAGAGAAGGGGGCATCTCTGAATTTAACTTCTAATTATTTGCACGGCCTGGATCAGACCGAAATCTTGTTCCTGCAGCAGCTGGCCAGATAGGGAAGTTCTCGAGCAGGTCATGAACATTGTTTCAGAGAAGAGCCCAACCTCTCTACGGCAAAAGTGAGATTCATGTCCAGTTGTGCTTGTCAGACTGAGATGGTTTTCGAGATGGGAAAGCTTTCGAGAGAAAACGCAGTCTGCCTCTCTTTCAGATAGGTTACAAAGATCTTCCCCAGTGGTTATCTCAAGCATCTGGTGTTGTGAGCAAAAATTCTACTTGGTGAGCTGCTGGCATTAAAGCTGTGAGCTACTGCATCAATTCGTGTGCTCTGGGGTAATTGAGAGCCAGTTTGGTGTAGTGGTGAAGTGTGCAGACTCTTATCTGAGAGAACCGGGTTTGATTCCCCACTCCTCGCACCTGCTGGAATGACCTTGCAGAGTTGTCCTCGAAAGGGCAGCTGCTGTGAGAGCACTCTCAGCCCCCCCCCCACCTCACAGGGTGTCTGTTATGGGGGGAGAAGATATAGGAGATTGTGAGCCGCTCCGAGTCTCTGAGATTCGGAGTGGAGGGCAGGATATATATATAAGAGAGGCAGTTTGGTGTAGTAGTTAAGTGCGTGGTCTCTTACCTGGGAGAAACGGGTTTGATTCCTCGCTCCTCCACTTACACCTGCTGGAATGGCTTTGGGTTAGCCAGAGCTCTCATAGGAGTTGTCCTTGAAAGGACAGCTGCTGTAAGAGCCCTCTCAGCCCCACCCATCTCACAGGGTGTCTGTTGTGGGGGGAGAAGATATAGGAGATTGTAAGCTGCTCAGAGACTCCGATTCAGAGAGAAGGATAGGGTATAAACCTGCAGTCTTCTTCTTCATCATCTTTCCTGAGCTAAGACAGAAATGTGTGAGCTGGAGGCTAAAAATCTGTGAGCTAGCTCACGCTAACTCAGCAGGAACACTGGTCGTGGGGTAGGGTCTCTGTCATGGATGACAGCTGTCACTAGACCTTTTCTCCTTTTTTAAAAGGCAGAAAACGGTCTGCGTGGAGAATTTCCATTTGTGTGCGCGCACATGCACGAGAAGGAATGGGAAAACAGATTGACAACTGCTCTAATCTGGCAATTATTAATCATAGCTATTATCTTCTGAGCAATTATCTGTCACTTTTAAATTTCAAAACATTGCTATAGTCTTACGACTATGCTGAAGTCACTCTTTGATCGGTTTCACGGGCAGGGAACTGAGCGGAGGTCTTGGCCAAAGTCTGAGTTACTTGGGGGGGGGGGTCTTGGCTCAGTGGAAGAGCCTCTGCTTTGCACACAGAAGGTTTCGGGTTCAATTCCCGGCATCTCCGGTTATCTGATAGGATGCAGCAGGAGGTGATGGGAAAGACCTCAGCCTGAGACCCTGGAGAGCCGGTGCCAGCCTGAGTAGACAAGACTGACTTTGATGGACCGAGAGTCTGATTCAGTAGAAAGCCCCTTCACTTCTTTACTTGGGACACTGTGTTTTAAAAACACCTGGATTCTGAATATTGAGTGAATTTGTGTCTCAGCTAAGGAGCTGGGTCTCATCTGGCTGCCACGATATTACGCACCCTCCCCACTCTGCCGGGAGTGCTTCAAGAGGGGATTGGATAAACATCTGGAGCAGAGGCCCAGCAATGGCTATTAGCCACAGCGTATTGTTGGAACTTTCTGTCTGGGGCACTGATGCTCTGTATTCTTGGTGCTTGGGGAGGCACAGTGGGAGGGCTTCTAGTGTCCTGGCCCCGCTGATGGACCTCCTGATGGCACCTGGGTTCTTTGGCCATTGTGTGACACAGAGTGTTGGACTGGGTGGGCCATTGGCCTGATCCAACAGGGCTTCTCTTATGTTCTTATGTCTGGGGCAGGGCTGCTCTGTATTCTTGGTGCTTGGGGGGGGGGGCAACAGTGGGAGGGCTTCTAGTGTCCTGGCCCCACTGGTAGATCTCCTGATGGTGCCTGGGGTTTTTTTGGCTGCTGTGTGACACAGAGTGTTGGACTGGATGGGCCATTGGCCTGATCCAACAGGGCTTCTCTTATGTTCTTATGTGACACAGAGTGTTGGACTGGATGGGCCACTGGCCTGATCCAACAGGGCTTCTCTTATGTTCTTATGTGACACAGAGTGTTGGACTGGATGGGCCACTGGCCTGATCCAACAGGGCTTCTCTTATGTTCTTATGTGACACAGAGTGTTGGACTGGATGGGCCATTGGCCTGATCCTACATGGCTTCTCTTATGTTCTTATGTGACACAGAGTGTTGGACTGGATGAGCCATTGGCCTGATCCAACATGGCTTCTCTTATGTTCTTATGTGACACAGAGTATTGGACTGGATGGGCCATTGCCCTGATCCAACATGGCTTCTCTTATGTTCTTATGTGACACAGAGTATTGGACTGGATGGGCCATTGCCCTGATCCAACATGGCTTCTCTTATGTTCTTATGTGACACAGAGTGTTGGACTGGATTGGCCATTGGCCTGATCCAACATGCCTTCTCTTATGTTCTTATGTGACACAGAGTGTTGGACTGGATGGGCCACTGGCCTGATCCAACATGCCTTCTCTTATGTTCTTCTGTGACACAGAGTGTTGGACTGGATGGGCCACTGGCCTGATCCAACAGGGCTTCTCTTATGTTCTTATGTGACACAGAGTGTTGGACTGGATGGGCCACTGGCCTGATCCAACATGCCTTCTCTTATGTTCTTATGTGACACAGAGTGTTGGACTGGATGGGCCACTGGCCTGATCCAACATGCCTTCTCTTATGTTCTTCTGTGACACAGAGTGTTGGACTGGATGGGCCACTGGCCTGATCCAACATGCCTTCTCTTATGTTCTTATGTGACACAGAGTGTTGGACTGGATGGGCCACTGGCCTGATCCAACATGCCTTCTCTTATGTTCTTATGTGATACAGAGTGTTGGACTGGGTGGGCCATTGGCCTGATCCAACAGGGCTTCTCTTATGTTCTTCTGTGACACAGAGTGTTGGACTGGATGGGCCATTGGCCTGATCCAACAGGCCTTCTCTTATGTTCTTATGAGTCCCCTTGTGGGCAACCTTGTTAGGACAGTCGTTTCCTTTCAGCTGGCCCTACCTTGCAGGGCTGGTGTGCGATGAAGAGCTGGAGGAGAGGAAAGCCACATCTACAAGCCTGTGGTCCTTGGAGGGAAAGTGAGATAAAAAGGTGGCAGCCTTAATTGGGAAGCTGATCTTGCAGGCGTTTACTGACTTGTTAAGTTTGCCTTTTGGAGCGAGCTATTATGGGGCTTGCTGTTCCTACTCCCCCTCCACACACACACACAAAACAATCACAGTAGCTCATCTGGTTTGCTATTTACCAGGTTAGTGCAGTGATGAGGGACCCTGTTTCCCCTTGGCAGCAGCTGGCAGTATAGTAAAAGCCATGGGCACAGCTGGGGAGGATCAGTACTTTGGAGAACTGGCTTCTCGTTGGGAAAAAGGGGTGGAAAAGCAAAAATGATCAGTTGCCTGGCTGTGGAAGCTGCCTCTAGCCTGTGTGCGCTGGTGTGGGTGTATCGAGTCATAAGCCTCCAGTGAGGGCTGCAAAGACCTGAGTTCAAATTCCAGCTCTACCAGAAATTTCGCCGTTGATCAGGAAGAATACAGAGCATCCCTGCCCCAGACAGAAGAACATAAGAGAAGCCACGTTGGATCAGACCAATGGCCCATCCAGTCCAGCACTCTGGGTCACACAATGGCCCAAAAAACCAGGCACCATCAGGAGGTTTGCCAGTGAGGCCAGGGCACTAGAAGCCCTCACAATGTTGCCCCTCCCAGGCTCCAAGAAGGGTCTCAGGCAGAGGTCTTTCCCATCACCTCCTGCCTGGTCCTTTCAACTGGAGATGCCGGGGATTGAACCAGGGACCTCCTGCATGTCAAACAGAGGCTCTACCACTGAGCTACAGCCCCACTTCATGGCTCTCCAGGGCCTCAGGCAGAGGTCTTTCCCATCACCTCCTGCCTGCTCCTTTCAACTGGAGATGCCGGGGATTGAACCTGGGACCTTCTGCATGTCAAACAGAGGCTCCACCACTGAGCTACAGCCCCACTTCATGGCTCTTCAGGGTCTCTAGTGGAGGTCTTTCCCATCCCTCCTGCCTGGTCCTTTTGAACTGGAGATGCCGGGGATCGAACCTGGGACCTTCTGCCTGCCAAGCAGAGCCGCTGCCACCAAGCCACAGCCACGTCTGCCCCCATCCTCAAACCCAGAAGGCTTCAAACCTTCGGGAACATCGGCGCTGCAGCAGCAAAAAAGAGACACTTCTGTATATGCTCAGAGGCACTGTCAGCCTTTCATACCTCAGGAGCCCAAGATGCGACTCCAGATATTAAAAGCAAGTCTGATTGGGGTGGCTGTCCTTCTAGGCCAGGGGTACCAAACATGCAGCCCGGGGGCCAAATCAGGCCCTCGGAGGGCTCCTATCAGGCCCCTGAGCAACCGGCTGTCATCTGCTTCCTTCTCCCTCTCTCTTGCTTCCTTCTGCATCACAGCTTGCTTTGCAAGGCTGCTCAATCGCACAGGAGCTACAGAGCAAAACCTCTCTTTTCTCCATTGGCTGAGGCTCCTCCCTCGGGAAGGAAGGGAGGCAGGAATAGCTTGCTTTGTGACGCTCTCTCAATTGCACAGCAGAGCTACTGAGCCAAGCCTCTCTTCCTACTATTGGCTGAGGCTCCTCCCCACCCCGGTCCCTTGGAGAACAAAGGAAAGAGCCAGAGCTTCCTTGGCCCAGTTCCCTGGATCCCATGGGAGAAATACAAAGAAAGCATCTTTAAGACCAATGAGTGCTTCTGTTTTAACCGTGTTTTAAGTTAAAAATATATATGTATATTTGTGTTTGTCGTGTTCTTTATAAAATTTATCTCTCTGCTACCTAATCTTAAATTAGTACACATAGAGTTGCCAAGTCCAATTCAAGAAATATCTGGGGGACTTTGGGGGTGGAGCCAGGAGACATTAGGGGTGGAGCCAAGATCAAGGCTGTGACAAGCATCATTGAACTCCAAAGGGAGTTCTGGCCATCACATTCAAAGGGACCGCACACCTTTTAAATGCCTTCCTTCCATAGGAAATAATGAAGGATATGGGCACCTTCTTTTGGGGCTCATAGAATTGGACCCCCTCGTCCAATCTTTTGAAACTTGGGGGGTATTTTGGGAGAGGCACTAGATGCAATATGGAAAAATTTGGTGCCTCTACCCCAAAACACAGCCCCCCCCCACCCAGAGCCCCAGATACCCGCGGATCAATTCTCCATGATTTTCTAAGGGAATAAGTCTCCATAGAAAATAACAGAGTTCCCAGCAGACATTTCCCTCCCCTCCCCTCTCTTTCTGACGACCCTGAAGCGGGGGGGGGAGGACCTCCAAACTGGGGGATCCCCTGCCCCCACCTGGGGATTGGCAACCCTAGGTACACACATGGCTCGGTCCAACAAGGTCATGTATGTCAGATCCGGGCCTCATAACAAATGAGTTTGACACCCGTTTAGGTTGAGGGGGGGGGGGGCTGTCTTCCCCTGCATCCCCCCCCCCACTTTATACATACAATTCCCCCCCTGCAGATGCACAGACAGTAACCTTTCCTTCTACCTCGCAGGAGGGCTAAACAATTAGCCAGCAGCTTTGAACGTTGTTGACGAAGGCCCGGAGCGCGTGGCGGTGGGAGGAAGGGGGGGGCTAATTAGCTGCGTTTGCCCCCCCCCTCTTTCTCCTCCTGCCGCGCAGCTAATTCCCCTTTCTCTTGGATCAGGCCGCGGCAAAGGGGTCCCCTGCTGTTCCTGGGTCACGCTCCAGCTGCTCGGCTCTTCTTCATCTTCGGGAAAAGCTGCCTTTTAAGCCGCTTTGCTTCCTGCTTCATCCGGGCAGGTGGATCTCGGAGCAGGCCTGGGGAAGAAACTGGATTAAGGCATTAAAAAGGAAGGATGTTGCAAAAAATTGTACGGCTGAAGCAAGTAGGGTTGCCAATCCCCAGGTGGGGGCAGGGGATCCCCCCGTTTGGAGGCCCTCCCCCCCACTTCAGGGTCGTCAGAAAGCGGGGGTGGGGAGGGAAATGTCTGCTGGGAGCTCTATTATTCCCTATGGAGATTTATTCCCTTAGAAAATCATGGAGAATTGATCAGCAGATATCTGGGGCTCTGGGGGGGGCTGTTTTTTGGGGTAGAGGCACCAGATTTTCAGTATAGCATCTAGTGCCTCTCCCCAAAATACCCCCCAAGTTTCAAAAAGATTGGACCAGGGGGTCCAATTCTATGAGCCCGAAAAGAAGGTGCCCCTATCCTTCATTATTTCCTATGGAAGGAAGGAATTGAAAAGGTGTGCCGTCCCTTTAAATGTGATGGCCAGAACTCCCTTTGGAGTTCAATTATGCTTGTCACAGCCTTGATCTTGGCTCCACCCCCAAAGTCCCCAGATATTTCTTGAATTGGACTTGGCAACCCTAGAAGCAGGCCTTGAATTCAGCAGGAGCTCACAGGAGCACAGCTCCTGAACCTTTCTGAGGGTTCCCCCTCTTCCTCCCCACCTACCTTGCCCATTGAATAGTAGGTGCAGCTGCATAACAATCCCTGGATTAGGAGAGCGGGCAGCCAGCCAGCCACCAGGGGCTTTGCCACACCCCCAGCAGCCCTCATTAACCCCTGGATAAGCCCACACCACCCTTTCTCCACTTCTGATGTGATTTTGGGTAGCAGGTGGCTTGCTGGCCTTTTGGCTGGAGGAGGAAGAACATAAGAGCATCAGAGAAGCCATGCTGGATCAAGCCAGTGGCCCATCCAGTCCAACACTCTGTGTCACACAGTGGCAAAACCCCCCAAGTGCCATCAGGAGGTGCACCAGTGGGACTAGAAGCCCTCCCACTGTGCCTGCCCCTGAAGCACAAGAATACAGAGCATCACTGCCCCAGACAGAGAGTTCCAACAATAAGGCCCAAGAGAGCCCCGGGCGAGCGAGGCCTGCTTGGGCTAGCTGGATCTCTAGCCAGCCAAAGCAGGCCTCGCTCACCCGGGGCTCTCTTTTCTCGCATCGGGTTGCTTTTGGCGGGGTAGTGGCAGCGGCATATGCTAATGAGTTATGCTAATGAGCTCTGCCACCTATTTTTCTACAAAACAACCCCTGGGTTAAACAGATTGCGGGGAGAGGATGGAAGCTGCAAAGGGCACCTGTGAGCCTTGGTGTCCATGGAAATGACATTTCAAAGGGCCTCTGTGTTAGTCTGAAGCAGAACCGATTTGAGTTCCGTAGCAACTTAGAGACCAACAACTTTATTCAGGTTAGGGCAGCCAGGTCCAATTCAAGAAATATCTGGGGACTTTGGGGGTGGAGCCTGGAGACTTTGGGGTGGAGTTAGGAGACACTGGGGGCGGAGCCAGAAGACATTGCGTGGAGCCTGGAGACTTTGGGGACGGAGCCAGGAGCAAGGTTGTGACAAGCATGACTGAACTCCAAAGGGAGTTCTGGCCATCACATTTAAAGGGACCATACACCTTTTAAAAGCCCTCCCTCCATTGGAAACAGTGAAGGATAGGGGCACCTTCTTTGGGGGCTCAGAGAAATGGACCCACAAGCTCAATCTTTTTGAAACTTAGGGGGTGTTTTGAGGAGAGGGAACAGATGCTATGCTGAAAAATTGCCACCTCTATCTCAAAAAACAGCGCCCCCTCAGAGCCCCAGATACTAATGGATTAATTCTCCATTATACTCTATGGGAATCAGTCTCCATAGGGAATAATGGAGTGCCCAGAAGACATTTCCCTCCCCCCCCCTACTTTCTGATGACCCTGAAGGGAGGGGAGGGCCTCCAGACCAGGGGATCCCCTACACTCACCTGGGGATTGGCAACCCTAATCTGGATCTAAACTTTTGGCAGTCAAAGTTCCCTTTCCCCCTCCCAAACCTGAAAATCATGTTGGTCTCTAAAATGCTTCCGGAATTGCAGAAGGGCGAAAAAATATTGGGTTAGTTCATGAACTCCTTCAAGGGATGTTGAAAACGGTAATTCAGTTTAAGCCCCGAAATTGTCTTATTAAGTCTCGTTAAGAAAGACGTGGCAAAAGAAAATGTTCACTTCGTAATACACGTCCTCACTGCCGCGAGAATGTTATACGCAAAGTACTGGAGACTGGAGAAAACTCCAAACATGGGAGAGTTAATAGAAAAGATTTCTCAAGGTGCAGAAGCAGATATACTTACGGCAATAGTCCTTGGGAAACCAAAAAAATTGGCCACTCAAAGATGGGGGAAATTTAGGGTTGCCAATCCCCAGGTGGGGGCAGGGGATCCCCCCGGTTTGGAGACCCTCCCCCCGCTTCAGGGTCATCAGAAAGCGGGGGAGGGGAGGGAAATGTCTGCTGGGAACTCTTATTATTCCCTATGGAGATTTATTCCCATAGAAAATCATGGAGAATTGATCTGCGGGTATCTGGGGCTCTGGGGGGCTGTTTTTTGGGGTAGAGGCACCAAATTTTCAGCATCTAGTCCCTCTCCCCAAAATACCCCCCAAGTTTCAAAAAGATTGGACCAGGGGGTCCAATTCTATGAGCCCCAAAAGAAGGTGCCCCTATCCTTCATTATTTCCTATGGAAGGAAGGAATTGAAAAGGTGTGCCCTCCCTTTAAATGTGATGGCCAGAACTCCCTTTGGAGTTCAATGATGCTTGTCACAGCCTTGATCTTGGCTCCACCCCTAATGTCTCCTGGCTCCACCCCCAAAGTCCCCAGATATTTCTTGAATTGGATTTGGTAACCCTAGGGAAATTATAGGATTGGATACAAAATAGAGTTAAAGATGAGGAATACAATGCAAGCAATGGGTTAACATCTGAAAGAAATGATCTGTAGAGGATAAATAAATTGAAATGAATGGACGGATGGTATAAGGATATTAAGTAATGTAGGAATTTATGAAATAACTACCTTTGTTTTCTGTTTTGAATAATTTTGCGGGTTCCTTTGATTCTTTTTAATTGGATTATGAAATAAGGATATAATTATCAGGATGCCATGCACAGGGTGTAACGTATGAAGAATTTCTAACCAATAAACTCAAAAGATAAAATAAAAAAATAAAATGCTCCTGGACTTGAATCCAGCTTTTCTACTGAAGATCAACACAGCTCCCCTCTGGAAAAGATTTCTGGGGCATTTGCTTTCACGAGGTAACAGTCCCTTCGTCAGATACAAGTCGGATTGGAGATCTTCGTGTCTTTATATCTCAGTTGGAAGGTGGGAAGGGGAGTGGTAAAAGAGGAGCTCAAAGCACAATGCACGTTAGAGCAGAGGGGAAATGCCGGGGGTGGGGGGGGCGGGATGAAAACTAGTATCTGCAGCGAGGAAAAGTCCTATCAGTGGCTACTAGCTATGGTGACTAAATGGAACCTCCACATTCAGAGGCAGTCAACTTCTGAACCCCACAGGCAGGCGGTAACATCAGGGGAAGGACTTGGCCTCTCTGCCCTGTTGTTGGCCCTCCAGAGGAACTGGTTGGCCACTGTGTGAGACAGGAGGCTCGACTAGATGGACCCTCCCTGGTCTGATTCAGCAGGGCTCTTCTGATGTTCTTATGAAGGCCTCAGCCTCTTTGCCCTGTTGTTGGCCCTCCAGAGGAACTGGTTGGCCACTTGGTGAGACAGGAGGCTGGACTAGATGGACTCTCACTGATCTGATCCAGCAGGGCTCTTCTGATGTACTTCTCAGGGGAAGACCTCGGCCTCTCTGCCCTGTTGTTGGCCCTCCAGAGGAACTGATTGGCCACTGTGTGAGACAGGAGGCTGGACTAGAAGGACCCTCACTGGTCTGACCCAGCAGGGCTCTTCTGATGTTCTTCTTAGGAGAAGGCCTCGGCCTCTCTGCCCTGTGGTTGGCCCTCCAGAGGAACTGGTTGGCCACTGTGGGGCTGCCCAGCTCTTGCTGGTGGTGGGGGATCCCCTGCCCAGGAGGGCCCCAACCCTCCAACAAGGAGCAGGCAGCTGGGGTGATCCCCGCCCCTGAAGAGCCCTGTCGGCACGATTACATCACCCGGAAGTGACATCATTGCACCGGGGACGCTCTAGGACGCACTGAAAACGCTGTGGTACCATAGAGTTTTACCATGAATCCTAGAATGTTTCTGGTGTGGCAGTCTAGGAATTGCAGTAAAACTCTACGGTTCAGTAGAGTTTTATCATGAGTCCCAGAGTGTCCCTAGCGCAACGTCCCTGGCGCAATGCCATCACATCTGTGTGATATCATTCCACCACGCGCATGAGGAACAGGTCACAATCTCCTTTACCTTCCCTCCCACCCACAACAGACACCCTGTGATGTGGGTAGGGCTGAGAGAGCTCTCCCAGAAGCTGCGCTTTCAAGGACAACTCCTGCGATAGCTATGGCTAACCCAGGGCCATTCCAGCAGCTGCAAGTGGAGGAGTGGGGAATCAAACCTGGTTCTCCCAGATAAGAGTTTGTGCCTTAACCGCTACACCAAACTGGCCCTCCGTATGTTTGTGAACTTCCTGTAGGCATCTGGCCAGCCACAGAACATTTGGACTTGATAAAGGATTATGTGTGTGTTGCAAGAAGGGGTGGGGTAGTTGAGATTTGTTATGCACAAGCGTTTTCCCAAACCGTGCCACTGGTCCTGGCTGTCTGCAGAGGAACTTGATCCAAAGGTTAGTTTTTCCAGTGAACTAATTCTCCATCTCTTTCTTTCCGGGTCCTCTGTCAGCAGGTTTGAGCCTTTACCCCGGTAAGGAAAATGTCTAACAACATGGCCAAAATCGCAGAGGCCCGCAAGACGGTTGAGCAGCTGAAACTGGAGGTGAACATCGACCGCATGAAGGTGAGATTCTCAAGGAACTTCTCCCATCCAATCAGGCACACACGTTCTGGCACACTGCAGGTTTCTCTGGTTATCACGAAGCAGTTGGCATAATGCAATCATTAAACAGCTTCCAAGGGCAGCCCAACGTGTTGTGGATTGCAGTAGTCAAGCCCCAAGGTTCCAAAAGTGGCGCCTTCCTTTTTCTTTTCTTTTTTCCCCTCTCTTGTTCTGATTTCTGAATCCTTTCTTCTCTCTTCTAGGTCTCTAAGGCAGCGGCGGATCTACTGGCTTACTGTGAAGCTCACGCCAAAGAAGATCCACTGGTTACCCCAGTACCCTCTTCCGAGAATCCTTTCCGTGAGAAACGCCTCTTCTGCATCGTGCTGTGAGCCTGGGGAGTGAGTTGGGGATACAACAAGCTCCTCCCAGGCCAAGAAGAAGAGGGACAGCGGGCTGTGTGTGTGTGTTTCATTTTGGTCTTCATTTGATAGGTTTGATGGAGCAGAAGGTCCATCTTTTATTGGACAAAGCAAACCAACATGAGTTCCGATTGTAAATCTGTTGGTGGTAATCTGTCCTGAATCTGGTATTTATAACATAGGAGAGTACAGAAGATTCTTCCTGCATAAGAATGTTAAATCCCCAAAACATCTTCTCCAGGGGTGGAATTCTAGCAGGAGCTCCTTTGCATATTAGGCCACACACCCCTGATGTAGCCGGTCCTCCAAGAGCTTACAAGGCTCTTTTCTGTAAGCTCTCGGAGGATTGGCTACACCAGGGGTGTGTGGCCTAATATGCAAAGGAGCTCCTGCTAGAATTCCACCCCTGAATTTTTCTCCACCTGTTCAGTTTGCAAACCTAAGAACCTTCGGATGACACCTGGGTTGTGGCTACTGTGCGACACAGAATGTTGGACTGGATGGACTACTGGCCTGATCCAACATGGCTTCTCTTACGTTCTTATGTCCAGGGCAGTGATGCTCTGTATTCTTGGTGCTTGGGGGACAACAGTGGGAGGGCTTCTGGGGTTCTGGCACCGCTGGTGGACCTCCTGATGGTTTTGGCCGTTGTGTGGCATGGAGTATTGGACTGAATGGGCTACTGGTCTGATCCAGCATGGCTTCTCTTAGGTTTGCAAACTGAACATCTGGAGAAGATGTTTTGGGGATGTAATGTCCTTATGCAGGAAGAATCATCTGTACCTTCCCATGTTATAAACACCAGATTCAGGACAGGGGGGCAAATTAGCTCAAGAAAATTGTATGGGGGAAGCGTTAAAAGCCCACGCCCCTCCAGCAGATCCTTTGCAGCTCTTCTATTATAAAAAGCAAGCCGGCGTGAGATCCCATCACGTTTTGCCGCTGGTAAGCTGGCTTTTAATTTTGCCACTGTAGATTTATTCTCCACTGGAAATAGTTGCACAACTTTAACCGTCCGTGTGTGGAGTGCGACCACACCTGCATCCTTAACTTTCCCCCTAGCTGGAGAGAGAAACGGAGGAGAGGAAAACAACATCCTAAAGTTTCACTTTCTCTGCGTCAGCTGTCAACAATAAATGTTTCGTGATCTGCTTTCTGAAGTTTGCTTCTGTTTCCTTAGAATTCCCAAGATCTTCTCTTCCTACAGCCTATGCGGACAGTCTACAGCCGGGGTGTCAAGCATGCTGCCCGAGGGCCAGATCAGGCCCCTGGAGGGTTCTTATCAGGCCCACGAGCAACTCACTGTCATCTGCTTCCTTCACTCTCTCCTTCTTCCTTCTGCATCACAGCTTGCTTTGCCAGGCTTGCTCAATCGCACAGGAGCTACAGAACAAAGCCTCTATTTTCTGCATTGGCTTCCTAGTACATGAAGCAACTTATGTACAAAAGCTCGCAATGCCCAGTCGTTTCATCTTTTCCTCTGGGTCTTAGGCTCCAAGCATGGACCATGAGATTTCTGCAATGAATGTCAATAAATCAAAAGTAGACTTGCAACTTACAGATACGCATCTGGACAACACCTGAACAGCATAAATCTCCATAGGGAATAAAAGAGTTCCCAGCAGACATTTCCCTCCCCTCCCCCCGCTTTCTGACGACCCTGAAGCGGGGGGAGGGCCTCCAAACCGGGGGATCCCCTGCCCCCACCTGGGGATTGGCAACCCTAGATCACCCCATCGCTGTTTCATGGTGGATCCATTTTTTGTTTTTTTCCACCCAAATCTTGCTTCCCGAATAAGATCTTTGCAAGAAGCAATTATGAAAATGGGGCTCATAAAAACAGAGCCTGCCTGGCAAAAAAGACACGGAGTCCTCCCTTGGGGAAGAGCTGGACGGGAAGGCCGTCGCTTGTATTTATGGCTTCCGCATTAGCCGACTGGGTTGCAGTGTGTTTACCCTAGCTCCCTCCCATCTTTTATCCGGATCCGATTTGTGGGCCTTTTTATTTTAAATATTTGCTTTTATTTTACTGCTCACTTCAGAGATGTTGCCAAAACAAAACGGAAATGGATGCTCTCAGCCATTCAGTGTCTGCATAAAACATGATTTGAGTTTCTCAGGGTGAACTTCTGCTGCCATTTTTCCCTGCTTCCCTCTTAATGTATTGTTCTCTTCCTGATAAACTACAGTAATAGGAAGCAGAGAGTGAGTATAAATGGGCAGTCTTCGCAGTGGAGGACGGTAAGCAGTGGGGTGCCACAGGGCTCGGTACTGGGTCCCATGCTCTTTAACTTGTTCATAAATGATTTGGAGTTGGGAGTGAGCAGTGAAGTGGCCAAGTTTGCGGATGACACTAAATTGTTCAGGGTGGTGAGAACCAGCGAGGATTGTGAGGAACTCCAAAGGGATCTGTTGAGGCTGGGTGAGTGGGCGTCAACGTGGCAGATGCGGTTCAATGTGGCCAAGTGCAAAGTAATGCACATTGGGGCCAAGAATCCCAGCTACAAATACAAGTTGATGGGGTGTGAACTGGCAGAGACTAACCAAGAGAGAGATTTTGGGGTCGTGGTAGATAACTCACTGAAAGTGCCAAGACAGTGTGCGTTTGCAATAAAAAAGGCCAACGCCATGCTGGGAATTATTAAGAAGAGAATTGAAAACAAATCAGCCAGTATCATAATGCCCCTGTATAAATCGATGGTGCGGTCTCATTTGGAGTACTGTGTGCAGTTCTGGTCGCCGCACCTCAAAAAGGATATTCTAGCATTGGAGAAAGTCCAGAAAAGAGCAACTAGAATGATTAAAGGGCTGGAACACTTTCCCTATGAAGAAAGGTTGAAACGCTTGGGACTTTTTAGCTTCAAGAAACGTCGACTGCGGGGTGACATAATAGAGGTTTACAAGATAATGCATGGGATGGAGAAAGTAGAGAAAGAAGTACTTTTCTCCCTTTCTCACAATACAAGAACTCGTGGGCATTCGATGAAATTGCTGAGCAGACAGGTTAAAAAAGATAAAAGGAAGTCCTTCTTCACCCAAAGGGTGATTAACATGTGGAATTCACTGCCACAGGAGGTGGTGGCGGCCACAAGCATAGCCACCTTCAAGAGGGGTTTAGATAAAAATATGGAGCATAGGTCCATCAGTGGCTATTAGCCACAGTGTGTATATATATATAAAAATTTTTCCCACTGCGTGACACAGAGTGTTGGACTGGATGGGCCATTGGCCTGATCTAACATGGCTTCTCTTGTGTTCTTGTGTACAGCTGGGCTGTGATTGCAAACACTAAATAATGCGTTTTCAATCCACTTTCAGTATACTTTCCAATTGGATTTGGCCAGTTCACAGTAAAATCCTGTTGGGAAGTGCACTGAAAGCGGATTGGAAGTGTGTTATTTTGTGTGTGTGATTGCAGCCCAGGTGTATTTTCCTCAGCCCTGTTCAAGCTGAGTGCTTTCTCATTGTGGCAGTTGGATAATGGCCGCCGAGACAAAATGGACGCCAATTAGGACCGACCACAGAATGGCTGCTGAGAAAGTTGGGGTCAATTTTAAGATTACCAAATGCAGACACAAAGTCTTGTCCTCTTTTGAAGTCCCTCTTGCTCTCTAGGCCTACCGGTGGATTTGCCAACTTCCAGGTAGGGCCTGGAGATCTCCCACTATTACAATTGATCTCCAGAGGAGAGAGATCCATTCCACAGCAGAAAATGGCTGCTTTGGAGATTGAACTCTGTGGTATTGTACCCTGCTGAAGTCCTTCTCCTCTCCAAACTGCCTTCCCCAGGCTCCACTCCCCAAAATCTCAAGTTTTCCCCCCACCTAGAGCTGACAACCCTAGTTACCAACTTCCAGGGTGGCACCTGGTGTTCTTCCAGAATTACAATTTGCTCTCCAGAGTCCAGGAGTCGGTTCTCCTGGAGAAAATGGCAGCTTTGGGGGATGGACTGTACTGCATCACATCCCCTGCTGCATTCGCTCCCTTCCCAAAACACCATCCGTCCCAGCACTGCTTCCCAAATTTCCAGGAACTTCCCAAGCTGGAGTTGGCAACCCTGAGATGGAGGAAAGACTCATTCTTTCTTTTGGGGAAGCAGGAAGAGGGTGTGGCAGTCAAAGACCGTCTATTGGTAGGGTTGCCAGGTCCAATTCAGGAAATATCCGGGGCGTTGGGGGTGGAGCCAGGAGACATTGGGGGCGGAGCCAGGAACAAGGGTGTGACCAGCATAATTGAACTCCAAGGGAGTTCTGGCCATCACATTTAAAGGGACAGCACACCTTTTTAAATGTCTTCCTTCCATAGGAAATAATGAAGGATAGGGGCACCTTCTTTTGGGGCTCATAGAATTGGACCCCCTAGTCCAATCGTTTTGAAACTTGGGGGATACTTTGGGGAGAGGCACTAGATACTATAGTGAAAATTTGGTGCCTCTACCTCAAAAAACAGCTCCCCCAGAGCCCCCGAAACCTCCATTATACCCTATGAGAATCGATCTCCACATAGGGAATAATGAAGTGCTCAGCAGACATTTCCCTCCCCCCCACCCACCCCATTTCTGGCGACTCTGAAGTGAGCGATTGGCCTCTCTACTCACGAGTTGCTGCCAACTTCTTCCAAGTAACACAGACACCCCATCCTAAGAGGAAGCCTTTCAATCGGAGACTGGAGCCTCTGGAGGGGGGAAGTCACATGGTGGCTTTGGGGGCGGGGCTTCCCCCTGCCAGCCAGCTGACTGGGGGTGGGAAGGAGCCTGGGAAAGTGGAAGAACCCCCGCTGGGACCTGGGAATTGGCAAGCCTACGCAGGGCCCTGATGTCTTCTGGCAGAGCGTTCCACCAAGTTGGGCCCAGGACTGAAGGGGATATCTAGTGGACATATCCTCACCTTGCGCCACCCCAACGGTGCAGAAAGGAGGAAAAACATTGCAAGCCACCCCACGTATTCCCACTTTGGTGAGGCGGTGAGTCAACGATGCATAGTCAACTGTGTTGAACGCTGCTGTAAGGTCTAACAATAACAATGGCGCCGGCCCGCCTCGATCCAGCTGCTTCTGGAGGTCATCCGTTAGAGTGATCAGGACAGTTTCAGTTCCACGGCCAGGGCGGAAACCAGACTGGAATGGGTCTAGGGCCGATGTGTCCTCCAGAAAGCCCTGAAGCTGCTCAGCCACCGCTCTCTCCGTTATTTTGCCCAGAAATGGCAGGTTTGAGACTGGGCGGTAATTGGCTGGATCTAAAGGATCCACTGATTGCTTTTTTAACAGCAGTACAACCACTGCTTCCGTGAGGCCCTCTGGAAACGCCCCTGTCTCTAGGGACAGGCTGATGATTTCCTTCATAGGGCCCCAGATCCTCTCATCACCAGCCTTAACCAGCCATGAGGGACAAGGGTCAAGTAGGCAAGTAGTGGGCCTAACAGCACTCTGTCAACATCGGAAGAGGAAAGCAGATTGGAAGAGTCAAAAAACTGAACCCAAAGACGGCCAAGGGGCCTCCAATTCACTTACCGTATCAAGATCGGCAGGCGAGTTGCTACGGAGCAACAAGACTTTATCCACAAAGAACCTCATAAATGCCTCTGAATCAATAGTCGAATTTCTACCACTGTTTGAGCCTCTTAGTGTGAGGGATGTTAATCATATTTAAAGGGACCTTTTAAATGCCTTCCCTCCTTTGGAGATAATGAAGGATCGGGGCACCTTCTTTGGGGGTTCATAGGACCCCCTGGTTCAATCTTTTTGAAACTCGGGGAATGTTTTGAGGAGAGACACCAGATGCTATGCTGAAGATTTGATGCCTGCACCTCAAAAATAAAAACAGCCCCCTTGAGCACCGCATACCCACAGATTGATTCTCCATTATACCCTATGGGAACTGGTCTCCCTAGGGAATAATGGCGTGCCCAATAGACAAGGCTTTTTTTGAGCAGGAACACACAGGAATGCAGTTCCAGTTGACTTGGTGTCAGGGGTGTGTGGCCTAATATGCAAAAGAGTCTCTGCTGGGCTTTTTCTACAAAAAAAGCCCTACCAGCAGACATTTCCCTCTCCGCCCCCCCACCCCCGATTTCTAACCCTGAAATGGAGGGAGGGCCTCCAAACTGGGGGATCCTCTGCCCCCAACTGGGGATTGGCAACCCAAGTCCCTGGGTACCATTTCAGGGGAATCCAGTGTAGGGTTGCCAAGTCCAATTCAAGAAATATCTGGGGACTTTGGGGGTGGAGCCAGGAGACGTTAGGGGTGGAGCCAAGATCAAGGCTGTGACAAGCATAATTAAACTCCAAAAGGAGTTCTGGCCATCACATTTAAAGGGTCAGCACACCTTTTCAATTCCTTCCTTCCATAGGAAATAATGAAGGATAGGGGCACCTTCTTTTGGGGCTCATAGAATTGGACCCCCTCCAAACTGGGGGATCCCCTGCCCCCACCTGGGGATTGGCAACCCTAATCCAGCGTCATGATGAACACAAACTCGTTCAGCAATTTTCTTATCTGAAAAGTCGTTTATTAGGGGAAGGCACGAAAGAGGAATCCAGGATGCTACGGGTTTTGCTTTGGAAAGAATCAGGACAATGGTACGTCCAGTTGCTGGATCTTTGCTGACCCCTTCGCAACCCCAAGGAGGTGCAAGTCCAGGCCTTCATCTCTTTGTCTGCCACAAAGGATAATTAACCTTCTGATCCTTCAATTAGACTCCAGTCCATGCCAGGGAATTGAGTTAACGTCTATTAATTGGCCATTTGTTTTGATCCTCTGGCCCTTAACTGCATTGCTGGCTCCTTCCAAGACTGAAGCTTTTTCATCGGCTGCTTCAGATCTTCTGCAAAAGAGCATTTACTTCCCAGTGGCTTTTGACGTTGGAGCCCTCAGCATGATGGGAAGTGCGCGTGACATCACTTCCTGGCTTCGAAGTGTGGACTCTATGGCATTGCACCGTTCTGAGAGCCAGTTTGGTGTAGTGGTTAAGTGTGCGGACTCTTACCTGGGTGGGAGAACCGGGTTTGATTTCCTGCTCCTCCACTTGCACCTGCTGGAATGGTCTTGGGTCAGCCATAGCTCTCGTAGGAGCTGTCCTTGAAAGGGCAGCTTCTGGGAGAGTTCTCTCAGCCCCAGCTGTTGAAATAATTAAGGCCAAAGTCTGGCTCACTCAGGAGAACCCCAAATGCTACCGTTGTTGTGTCTGTTGTGGGGGATGGGGAAGGTAAAGGAGATTGTGAGCCGCTCTGAGACTCCAAGATTCATAATACAGGGCGGAATATAAATCCAACATCTTCTTCTTCTTCCCTCA
The DNA here is from genome assembly GCF_032191835.1 of Heteronotia binoei. Classification (NCBI taxonomy): domain Eukaryota; kingdom Metazoa; phylum Chordata; class Lepidosauria; order Squamata; family Gekkonidae; genus Heteronotia; species Heteronotia binoei. The sequence continues at coordinate 51,963,444 of NC_083239.1, read as the reverse complement.
CCAAACCCCATCCCCTCCTGGCTTCAACCCCAAAGTCTCCAGGTATTTTCCAATACAGACCTGACCTGGCAACTGGACAACCCTTCGCCCTCCCCCCCCCCCAATACATATTCTAAGTCTGGGGTCCCCAATTGTTTTGAGTCCGCAGACACCTTTGGAATTCTGACACTGTGGTGGGAACAGTCACAAAATGGCTGCCGCAGAAAGTGGAGCCAGTTACAAAATGGCTGCCACAGCTGGCCTGCAACCACACCAAAGGCCCTTGTGCTGTGGTGGCAGCGGCTGCCAAAGCAGTGTTTTTAAAAAGCTACACAGCCAATCAAATCTCCAGGGGCCAACCGGAAGCCTTGCTCAACTGGCCCCACCTACTTCCTAAAAATTCTTGACAGGAACCAGGAAAGGTGTTGGCCAGTGCCACGGTACCACATTGGGGGACTCTTAGTATAAAGTATCCCTTCCCTTCTACAACAGAGGGCAGCGTATCACCATAGAGTTCTCATGGTCTCCTGACTGATCTATAGCAAGTCTTCTTAGTAAAATAAGGCCCCTAAGTAAGTCTCTGAAAAGGAGTGAATTCAGCAGAAAAATTGTATTTTCTCTGCTTGGCAAGACATTAAAGCAGCTGCCTGTTCTTTGAACAGAACGGAATGAGGAGTGCCACGGATTTTGAAGGGAGAAGCCCTGGGAATCGATGTCAATAATGGGTATTTTGTGATTCAGTTTGCTTCCCGTTGGGTCTTGACCTCTGGAACTCCAGGCAACTGTGGCAGTTAATTCATCACCCCTGTTTCTGTGCAGAAAGGGGGGAGAAAGAGTCGACGGCAAGGGGCAAGAAACAGCTCGCAAAGGCTTGTGAGAGGCTGGGAAAGAATTTGCATGAATCACTGAGACAGATGGAAATGGTTACCAGTGACGGAGGGAGGGCGGGGAGTGAATCTCCCAGGCTTCCACCCAGAAAGCAAAGAATCAAACTTGATCCCCAAAGTAGCCAGTACATCCTCAATAGCAGAGGAGGAATAGTCTCTGGACGCGTTGAGATGCTTTGTTCTCATCCCCGACTGAAACGAAAGTAGGGTTGCCAAGTCCAATTCAAGAAATATCTGGGGACTTTGGGGGTGGAGCCAGGACAAATTGGGGTGGAGCCAGGAGACATTAGGGGTGGAGCCAGGAGCAAGGGTGTGACAAGCAGAATTGAACTCCAAAGGGAGTTCTGGCCATCACATTTAAAGGGACAGCACCTTTTCAATGCCTTCCTTCCATAGGAAATGATGAAGGATAGGGGCACCTTCTTTTGGGGCTCATAGAATTGGACCCCCTGCCACAGTTGCCTGGAGTTCCAGAGGTCAAGACCCAATGGGAAGCAAACTGAATCACAAAATACCCATTATTGACATCGATTCCCAGGAGCCAGTTTGGTGTAGTGGTTAAGTGTGCGGACTCTTGTCTGGGAGAACCGGGTTTGATTCCCCACTCCTCCACTGGCACCTGCTAGCATGGCCGTGGGTCAGCCATAGCTCTGGCAGAGGTTGTCCTTGAAAGGGCAGCTGCTGTGAGAGCTCTCTCAGCTGCACCCACCTCACAGGGTGTCTGTTGTGGGGGGAGAAGATAAAGGAGATTGTAAGCCGCTCTGAGTCTCTGATTCAGAGAGAAGGGCGGGGTATAAATCTGCAATTCTTCTTCTTCTTCATGGCAGAGTCAGGATCTGAACCCAGGCCTCCCCAAACCCGACCCCCTTAGCAGTGAGAAAGGTTTTTTCCTCTTTCTTAATTCCTTAGAGAGAAAACGAAGTTATCCACAACACGGAGAGGGAAGGACAGTTGCTGGGAGAGCCCTCTCCAGCCCCACCTACTTCACAGGGTGTCTGTTGTGGGGGAGGAAGGGAAAGGAGATTGTGAGCCACTCTGAGACTCTTCGGAGTGGAGGGCGGGATATAAATCCAATATCTTCAATCATTTTGAAACTTGGGGATATTTTGGGGAGAGGCACTAGATGCTGTACTGAAAATTTGGTGCCTCTACCACAAAAAACAGCCCCCCCCCCCAGAGCCCCATATACCCGCGGATCAATTCTCCATTATTTTCTATGGGAATAAATCTCCATAGGGAATAACAAGAGTTCCCAGCAGACATTTCTCTGCCCTCCCCCCGCTTTCTGACGACCCTGAAGCAGGGGGAGGGCCTCCAAACCGGGGGATCCCCTGCCCCCACCTGGGGATTGGCAACTCTAATATTAGGCCACACCCCCCTGATGCAGCCAATCCTCCAGGAGCTTACAGGGCTCTTAGTACAGGGCCCACTATAAGTTCCAGGAGGATTGGCTACATCAGGGGGTGTGGCCTAACAGGCAAAGGAGCAGGGGTGGAATTCTGGCAGGAGCTCCTTTGCATATTAGGCCACACACCCCTGATGTAGCCAATCCTCCAGGAGCTTACAGGGCTCTGAAAACATATCACTAGAAGCCCTCTCACTGTTGCCTCTCCCAAGCATCAAGAAAAAACTACATATATATATGAACATATGAAGCTGCCTTATACTGAATCAGACCCCCTGTGTCCATCAAAGTCAGTTTTGTCTACTCAGACTGGCAGCGGCTCTCCAGGGTCTCAAGCTGAGGTTTTTTTTTCATGCCTACTTTCCTGGACCCTTTTTCGTTGGAAATGCCGGGGATTGAACCTGGGACCTTCTATTGCTCTACCACTGAGCCACCGTCCCTCCCAGAAGGACTGCTGGTCTCATCTGGCAAGACACCTCTTCTGTTCTTATAAAAAGGCTTTCCGTGCCTGAATGTTTGGAGCTGCTGGGTATGGAGTCGGGTGCAGAGTAGCGATAGTTCTCAAGCCATGAAAGGTCACTCTGAGAGCCCTGACTAAGTGGAGATGCGAAGGATGAGCTTTCTGGATGCTTGCTCTGCCACCCCTTAAGTCAACTAGTCAGAGGCTAAGAATCCTAGAGTTGGAAGGGACCTCCAAGGTCATCTAGTCCAACCCCCTGCATAATGCAGGAAACTCACAAACAGCTCCCCCTAAACTCACAGGATAGAATCTAGAATCACAGAGTTGGAACGGACCTCCAGGGTCATCTAGTCCAACCCCCTGCACAATGCAGGGAACTCACAAACGCCTCCCCCTAAATTCACAGAATCCTCGTTGATGTCAGATGGCCGTCTAGCCTCTGTTGAAAAACCTCCTGTTGCAAAAGGTACACTTTATAATAGCAATAGCATACATTACTCTTTACACTGATATGCTTTAAATTCCATGATTGATTGATTGATTATGGCATCTTACATAATTTGATGTTACTCTGTTTGCTATGTATCTATAATGCGGCTGTTAGGTTCTTGCAACTGTTATGTTTGTAGACAAATAGGTGGTGGAGCTCATCGCAGGATTGTTATGCAGCTGCAATACCATTCAATGGACAAGGAGATGGAACTCTCAGAAAGGTTCAGGAGCTGCGTTCCTGCGCGCTCCCACTGAATCTGAGGCCTATTCTTGTCCAATATGGTTTACAGCTTGTTTATACATACTTCTTACTTCGCTATAGTCAATATTATTTACTGCACTGCAATGTTATTTACAATGTTATTTACAGCCTTGTTCCTTTGCAACCTTGTCTGTTTTTTTGTATTGGAAAACTCCAATAAAATGTCAATTACTAAAAAATGCTCATTACTATAAAAAAAGAAAGAAAGAAAAACCTCCAAGGAAGGAGAGCCCACCACCTCCCGAGGAAACCTGTTCCACTGAGGAACCGCTGTAACGGTCAGGAAGTTCTTCCTAATGTCGAGCCGGAAGCTCTTCTGATTTAATTTCAACCTGTTGGTTCTGGTCCTACCTTCTGGGGCCACAGAAAACAATTCTACTCCATCCTCTAGATGACAGCCCTTCAAGGACTTGAAGATGGTGATCCTATCATCTCTCAGCCGCCTCCTCTCCAGGCTAAACATGCCCAGCTCCTTCAACCTTTCCTCACAGGACTTGGTATCCAGACCCCTCACCATCTTCATCGTCCTCCTCTGGACCCGTTCCAGCTTGTCTATATCCTTCTTAAAATATGGTGTCCAAAACTGAACACAATACTCTATCTAGCCTATGTTTAGAAACCTCCAAGGAAGTAGAGCCCACCACCTCCCAAGGAGGAAGCCTGTTCCACTGAGGAACCGCTCTAACTGTCAGGAAGTTCTTCCTAATGTCGCGCCGGAAGCTCTTCTGATTTAATTTCAACCTGTTGGTTCTGGTCCGACCTTCCGGGGCCACAGAAAACAATTCCACACCATTGTCTCGATGACAGCCCTTCAAGGACTTGAAGATGCTGATCCTATCACCTCTCAGCCGCCTCCTCTCCAGGCTAAACATGCCCAGTTCTTCAACCTTTCCTCACAGGACTTGGTCTCCAGACCCCTCACCATTTTCATCGCCCTCCTCTGGACCCGTTCCAGCTTGTCTATATCCTTCTTAAAATATGGTGTCCAAAACTGAACACAATACTCTATCTAGCCTCTGTATAAACCTCCAAGGAAGGAGAGCCCACGACCTCCCAAGGAGGAAGCCTGTTCCACTGAGGAACCGCTCTAACGGTCAGGAAGTTCTTCCTAATGTCGAGCCGGAAGCTCTTCTGATTTAATTTCAACCCGTTGGTTCTGGTCCGACCTTCCGGGGCCACAGAAAACAATTCCACACCATCGCCTCGATGACAGCCCTTCAAGGACTTGAAGATGCTGATCCTATCACCTCTTAGCCGCCTCCTCTCCAGGCTAAACATGCCCAGTTCTTCAACCTTTCCTCACAGGACTTGGTCTCCAGACCCCTCACCATTTTCATCGCCCTCCTCTGGACCCGTTCCAGCTTGTCTATATCCTTCTTAAAATATGGTGTCCAAAACTGAACACAATACTCTATCTAGCCTCTGTATAAACCTCCAAGGAAGGAGAGCCCACGACCTCCCAAGGAGGAAGCCTGTTCCACTGAGGAACCGCTCTAACGGTCAGGAAGTTCTTCCTAATGTCGAGCCGGAAGCTCTTCTGATTTAATTTCAACCTGTTGGTTCTGGTCCGACCTTCCGGGGCCACAGAAAACAATTCCACACCATTGTCTTGATGACAGCCCTTCAAGGACTTGAAGATGCTGATCCTATCACCTCTCAGCTGCCTCCTCTCCAGGCTAAACATGCCCAGCTCCTTCAACCTTTCCTCACAGGACTTGGTCTCCAGACCCCTTGCCATCTTCATTGCCCTCCTCTGGACCCATTCCAGCTTGTCTATATCCTTCTTAAAATATGGTGTCCAAAACTGAACACAATACTCTATCTAGCCTCTGTATAAACCTCCAAGGAAGGAGAGCCCACCACCTCCCAAGGAGGAAGCCTGTTCCACTGAGGAACCGCTCTAACGGTCAGGAAGTTCTTCCTAATGTCGAGCCGGAAGCTCTTCTGATTTAATTTCAACCCGTTAGTTCTGGTCCGACCTTCTGGGGCCACAGAGAACAATTCCACACCATCCTCTCGATGACAGCCCTTCAAGGACTTGAAGATGGTGATCCAATCACCTCTCAGCCGCCTCCTCTCCAGTTCAGTGTTGCTTCCAGCTCTCGTGAGGGGGCTGAAGCCCCTTCCCTAGGAGGAAAGGCTGGAGAATCGGAGACTTTTCTGTTAGAAAAGAGATGATTAAGGGAGGACATGGAAGAGGTTTATAAAGTTATGCACGGGGTGGAAAGAGCGGACAAAGAAATCTTTCGCCCTCTCCCAAAATACCAGGGCATCCAACGAAGCTGACGGGCAATAGGTTCAGGACAGACTAAAGGAAATTTTACTTTACACATCGAGTGATTAAAATGTAGAATGCGCTGCCAGAGGATGTAGCGAGGGCCAGTGGCCGCAGGAAGAAACAGCTTTAGGAAGGGATTAGATAAATCTGTCAATGGCTGCTAGCCATGGTGGCTGAGGGGAACATCCACATTCAGAGGCACTAAGCCTCTGAATCCCTCAGCCACGAGGCAACATCAAGGGAAGGCCTTGGCTTCTCTGCCCTGTTGTTGGCCCTCCAGAGGTACTGGTTGGCCATTGTGGGAGACAGGAAGCTGGACTAGATGGACCCTCCCTGGTCTGACCCAGCAGGGTTCTTCTGATTTTCGTCTCAGAGGAAGGCCTCAGCCTCTCTGCCATGTTGTTGGCCCTCCAGAGGAACTTGTTGACCACTGTGTGAGGCAGGAGGCTGGTCTAGATGGACCCTCACTGGTCTGACCCAGCAGGGCTCTTCTGATGTTCTTCTCAGGAGAAGGCCTCGGCCTCTCTGCCCCGTTGTTGGCCCTCCAGAGGAACTGGCTGGCCACTGTGTGAGACAGGAGGCTGGAGTAGATGGACCCTCCCTGGTCTGACCCAGCAGGGCTCTTCTGATGTTCTTCTCAGAGGAAGGCCTCGGCCTCTCTGCCCTGTTGTTGGCCCTCCAGAGGAACTGGCTGGCCCCTGTGTGAGGCAGGAGGCTGGAATAGATGGACCCTCCCTGGTCTGACCCAGCAGGGCTCTTCTGATGTTCTTCTCAGAGGAAGGCCTCGGCCTCTCTGTGTCAGAACTTGTGCTTTTCATGCTTGCTAAGCTGGACAATGGGCCTCGTTTGAAGTTCTTCAAGTTCTGACACTCTGCCCTGTTGTTGGCCCTCCAGAGGAACTGGCTGCCCGTGTGAGACAGGAGGCTGAACGAGGTGGCCCCTCCCTGGTCTGATCGCGCAAGGCTTTTCTGATGTCCTTCTTATATTAATATAATTAGCAGCTTTCACTGACTGTGTATTCCCATCCTCTAGCTGAGAACCAGGGACTGAAGCTGGAAGTTTCTGCATGCCAAGCAGATGCTCTCCCACTGGGTCACAGACAACCTCTCCCCACAGTGCAATTAACGCTCTCTCCTTCAGCCCTATTAATTCCACCCCCCTAACAAAGTTTTCTTTAAGTCTGCTTGGGGGGAGGGGGGGTGTCTCTTGAAATGATCAGCTCAGGGGATACCTATGACCAGTGCTCCCTCTAAGCTGAGTTAGTGTGAGCTAGTGAAGAGGGACCCCTGAATAATTAATAAATACCCCTATAATAATAAAAGAAAATATGCTCTTGCCTTTAAAAGCAAAAAGGATGTCTGATTCAACATTTAGAGTGACTGTTGGAGGCCACACAGCCCAAATGGGTGTGGATAGAAGGTTGTAAAAAGTAGGTAACAGACAGGCATCTCTGAAGGAGCTTCTTGCTAAGCTGATAACGAAGAAGGACAGAGGAGTGTAAAATTACAGGAAGGTGGGACATGTTGAGTAGATAAGCCCGGGGGGGGGGTCGGCTGTTTGTTTTGGGATTGAATAAAAAACGGCTTGTATGAGAAAAACTTTAACTTAGCCATTTTGGGACTTATGTCGGCTAAGTTCTGCTTTGATGTCAGAGTAAAATCGTTTCATACCAAGCAATGTGTGGGTCTCCGTTATTTACCTGCTACACTAGCTCACAATTTTTTAGCCTCCAGCTCACACATTTTTGTCTTAGCTCAGGAAGGATGACCCCAGAGCACACTCATTTATGAAGTAGCTCACAACTTTAATGCCAGCAGCTCACAGCTTTAATACCAGTAGCTCGCAAAGTAAAATTTTCGCTCACAAGACTCTGCAGCTTAGAGGGGACATTGCCTATGATTAACACGTTCAGCAACTCTGCAGAGAGGTTCCCCACCTCTTCAGCCACCACTAACCCCTCTCATTCCCCCTTAGCATGTCTCCAATTTCTTTAGCAGTTCAACAGGTAACACAACCTCCACTGTGGCCATGGGGCAGAGCTTCACCAGTTGAATTATATGGGGGTTTTTGAAAAACAAGGAGACAATAAAAATAAATTACAGAAAAGAAAAAGTAATTGCATATCATGATTATATATATCAGGGGTAGCCAAACTGTGGTTCAGGAGCCACATCTGGGTCTCTTGCACATATTGTGTGGCTCTTGAAGCCCCCACCACCCCAACAGCTGGATTGGAGAAGGCATTTAGAGTTAAAGTTGCTTTCTTTCCCCCTCCCCTCCTCTATTTTCCTTCCTTCCACATCTGACATTTATTCTACATGGCTCTTACGTTAAGCAAGTTTGGTCACCCCTGATATAGATCCCCGTACTTTGTGACTTCCCCAAGAGTGAAATTTCTGTCAACAACAGGTGACTAGCGCCTTTGAACATCTGATGCAGTGTGGTGGGTGCAACTACAAAATGGCTGCAGCAGGAGGTGGAGCCAGCCACAAAATGGCTGCCACAGAAGAAGAAGAAGAAATTGGATTTATATCCCGCCCTCCACTCCGAAGAGTCTCAGAGCGGCTCACAATCTCCTTTACCTTCCTCCCCCACAACAGACACCCTGTGAGGTGGGTGGGGCTGGAGAGGGCTCTCACAGCAGCTGCCCTTTTAAGGACAGAGGCTCAGAGCGGCTCACAATCTCCTTTCCCTTCCTCCCCCACAACAGACACCCTGTGAGGTGGGTGAGGCTGAGAGGGCTCTCACAGCAGCAGCCCTTTCAAGGACAACTTCTGCCAGAGCTCTGGCTGACCCAAGGCCATTCCAGCAGGTGCAAGTGGAGGAGTGGGGAATCAAACACGGTTCTCCCAGATAAGAGTCCGCGCACTTCACCACAACACACATATAGGATGCCCAGGTGTAAAGGAGAAGAGAGGTAATTTTAAAAATACACTTGTAAAGAGTAGCGGGAGAGAATAAAACCAAAACTGCGTCGGCCGCTCCAACTGAAACAGCATTATTTTGATCTGAATGGCCAGTTAGAGTCCTCTCCCTCTTTTTTCCCCTTTCTTTTGTGATATTGATGGATAAAAGGCCGATCGCCCAGGTGGTCGCTGCTTGGAGAAAGCCTCCAGGATTAAAAAAGACCACAACTGTTTATTGGAACCGGTAATTACGCGCTGACTCATTCTGGCCAACCAAACAGAATTTAATTGCATTTGTTAAAAGTTTAAACTGAAATCATCTTCCTTTCGTTCAAATGGGCCATTCTGAATCACTTGCTGCTCAGATGGCCTCTGCAGTCACAGACCTTGCTTCGTCTTGGTTGTTAAGTTCTTCACTTGGAGTTGTTCCAGCCGTTACACCGATTTACTTGAGAAAACGATTTGTGCTGCGAAGCAGTCTTAAGGATTCCCTTTTTTACTCCCCACAGCTTTGGGTTAGAAGAAGAAGACCACGACGACTGCAGATTTATACCCCGCCCTACTCTCTGAATCAGAGACTCAGAGCGGCTCACAATCTCCTTTCCCTTCTTCCCTCACAACAGACACCCTGTGAGGTAGGTGGAGCTGAGGGGGCTCTCACAGCAGCTGCCCTTTCAAGGACAGAGTCTCAGAGCGGCCTACAATCTCCGTTATCTTCTCCCCCCTACAACAGACACCCTGTGAGGTGGGTGGAGCTGAGGGGGCTCTCACAGCAGCTGCCCTTTCAAGGACAGAGTCTCAGAGTGGCTTACAATCTCCTTTATCTTCTCCCCCCTACAACAGACACCCTGTGAGGTGGGTGGAGCTGAGAGAGCTCTCTCAGCAGCTGCCCTTTCAAGGACAACCTCTGCCAGAGCTATGGCTGACCCAAGGCCATTACAGCAGCTGCAAGTGAAGGAGTTCTTACGTGGCTGGAAGAGGCAGCCTAGGATTCAGAATTTTCATGACTCTTCTGGTTTATGTGGCCAACAGGAGTTAGTCAACCTCTAAATGACAACATCAGGCAAAGGCCTTGGCCTCCATGCCCTGTTGTGGGCACATCAGAGGAACTGGTTGGCCCCTGTGTGAATCAGGAAGCTGGACTAGATTGACCACTGGTCAGATCCAGCAGGGCTCTTCTCATGTTCTTATGAAAGCTTCAGCCACTCTGCCCTGTTGTTGGCTGTGCACATAAAATGATTGGTCACAATGTGAGACAGGATGCTGGACTAGATGGACCACCAGCCAGCAGTGTTCTTCTGATGTTCTTATGAAGGCCTCTGCCTCTCTGCCCTGTTGTTGGCCCTCCAGAGGAACTGGTTGGCTATTGTGTGAGACAGGAGGCTGGACTAGATGGACCCTTGACTGATCCTTCTGATGTTCTTATGAAGGCCTCGGCCTCTCTGCCCTGTTGTTGGCCCTCCGGAGAAGCTGGTTGGCCACTGTGTGAGGCAGGATGCTGGACTAGATGGACCCTCCCTGGTCTGATCCAGCAGGGCTCTCCCGATGTTCTTCTCAGGGGAAGGCCTCAGCCTCTTTGCCCTGTTGTTGGTCCTCCAGAGGAACTGGCTGGCCACTTTGGGAGACAGGAGGCTGGACTAGATGGACCCTCACTGGTCTGATCCAGCAGGGCTCTTCTGATGTTCTTCTCTCGCACCACAAAGGCTGGGCTTGCAACTGTGACTGGCACCTTGGAATGCTGAATGAAGCTGAAGGTGCTACCAGAGGTTACCATTTGGTTCACCTCCAAGCAGGCTTGCAGTATGTTGTGGTTTTGGAAGACCAGTAGTTTTGCAGACTCAGCTGCTCCTTCAGAATAATATCCCTGAGTATATCGACTCTCTGATTTGCAGATTGGGAGCATGCAAAGAGCTGCACATGACTGTTACATTCTGCTGGAAATCTTCCAACTGAAAAGGGAAGAGAGAGGATGGCGCTTGAACATTTCCCCAAGTCTTTCTGAACCGGCTGCTTGCTTCTATTCCAATTCCAGCAATCAAAGATGGTCGAGCAAACTGTTTCTCTGTTGGAACTGGCACAGAATCAGAATATGGTAAAACGGTCATAGAACTGAAGTCTTCCTGGATGGCTCTAGCCACACAGATCCGCCCAAGACATTATCTAATTGCATTCCACATGCGGAACTGAGCCTGCGTCTCCAAATAATTCAGGAAATGCCTTTCCAGTTCGGAGCCAGATGACCCTTTGGTTTTCTTGCTCAGAACTCTGCGCAGATAACTGATTTTTCACCATCATGATTTATCAGCAAGCAACTGTGGGGATTCAGAAGAATTGCAACACCACTCTCACCCTTGACTATTGGCTGACCCTAGTGAAGCAGAGGAAATTATACCAAGGTTCCACATTCAGAAACAATAATCTTCAAAATCCCAGAGCCAGGAGGCAAACTTAGAGGAAGATCTCGGCCTCCATGCCTGAACTGGTTGTCCATTGTGTGAGACAGGATGCTGGACAAGATGGACCACTAGTCCAATCCAGCAGTGTTCTGAAGTTCTTATGAAGGCCTCAGCCTCTATGCCTGAACTGGTTGACCATTGTGTGAGACAGGATGCTGGACAAGATGGAGCACTAGTCTAATCCAGCAGTGTTCTGAAGTTCTTAGGAAGGCCTCAGCCTCCATGCTTGAACTGATGACCATTGTGTGAGACAGGATGCTGGACAAGATGGTCCACTAGTCCAATCCAGCAGTGTTCTGAAGTTCTTATGAAGGTCTCAGCCTCCATGCTTGAACTGGTTGACCATTGTGTGGGACAGACTGCTGGACAAGATGGACCACTAGTCCAATCCAGCAGTGTTCTGAAGTTATTATGAAAGCCTCAGCCTCCATGCCTGAACTGGTTGACCATTGTGTGAGACAGGATGCTGGACAAGATGGACCACTAGTCCAATCCAGCAGTGTTCTGAAGTTCTTATGAAGGCCTCAGCCTCCATGCCTGAACTGGTTGACCATTGTGTGAGACAGGATGCTGGACAAGATGGACCACTAGTCCAATCCAGCAGTGTTCTGAAGTTCTTATGAAGGCCTCAGTCTCCATGCCTGAACTGGTTGACCATTGTGTGAGACAGGATGCTGGACAAGATGGACCACTAGTCCATTCCAGCAGTGTTCTGAAGTTCTTATGAAAGCCTCAGCCTCCATGCCTGAACTGGTTGGCCATTGTGTGAGACAGGATGCTGGACAAGTATTTTTGCTCACAAAACTTCACAGTTTAGAGAGAGCATACTGTTTTCTAGACTCTGTGATCTAGGGTTACCAAGCTCCTGCCAGGGGTGAGGGATCCCCATTTTGGAGTGCCCCAACCCGCTGGCAAAGAGAAAGCAGCGGAGGGGATCCCCACCCCCAAAGAGCCCCATTGCTGGGCAACATGCCGTGAGTAATGATGTCACCTAGAAGTGATGTCATCATGCTGTTGTGTTGGGGGACGCTCTAGGATTCAAGTTAAAACTCTATGGTACCACATAGCTGCTGGCACCATAGAGTTTTATTGCGAATCCTAGAGCATCCCCAGAGTGACACTCTAGGATTCACAATGAAACTCTATGGTGCCATAGAGTTTTATCGCAAATCCCAGTGTCCCTGGTGCAACATTCCCAACACGCTGATATCATTTCTGGGTGATGTCATTGCACAGTGTGCGCAAAGTGTGTGCAAGAAAAGAGTCCCCCACTGGCACGGAGCAGGCCACTGAGCCAGTTTGGTGTAGTGGTTAAGTGTGCAGACTCTTATCTGGGAGAACCGGGTTTGATTCCCCCACTCTTCCACTTCCAGCCGCTGGAATGGCCTTGGGTTAGCCATGGCTATCGCAGGAGTTGTCCTTGAAAGGGCAGCTGCTGTGAGAGCCCTCTCAGCCCCAGCTACCGCACAGGGTGTCTGTTGTGGGGGGAGAAGATATAGGAGATTGTGAGCAACTCTGAGGCTCTGAATCAGAGAAGGGCGGGGTATAAATCTGCAGTCGTCGCTGCCGCCACAGCGGAACTTGGCAACCTTACTGCGATCTCAGATTAGTATTTGCAGTTCAACTTCTAAACCCCATGACCTTCTGGCTGATTGCGGAAAGCTCCCTGCACATTTTAGATCTCTTTTTTTAAATCCCTGAAGGATGTATCTGCAACTGGAGAAGCTCAAGCCTTCCCACAGCCCCCCCAGGGGGTGTGCGATGAAAACATCTGACCCCCTGCTCTTGTTCTTGCCCCTGGATAATTTCTGGTCATCTTTATGATGTTTCCTCTGTTCCATGATCACTTTCGCTAATGACCGTGACGGAATCATTCCAACCGTGAGTCAGTTATGTTCACCGGTCTCTGTCGCTTGTGGGACTGAGTTGGGTCTCCCCTTTCTTGCATAGCCCGTGGATGACTAACCAAGTTACGGCAGTAACTTTTTGGTCCTGCTTGAGACCCTAGCAGCTCTATGGTTGCCAGTCCCAGTTGCAAAAACACCATAGAGTTTTAGCCTCCCAAATGGCTAGAGCGTCCGGGGAAAACCATAGCGTTTTCCCAGAAATGCCTAGAGCGGTCCGCCACGGGGGCGCCGCCATTTTGATGACGTCACTTCCGGGCTGACAACCTCCTGGACAGAAGATTCCCCGCCCGGACCAGGGGGTTGGCAGCCCTATTGGCATCAGGGGTGTGGCCTAATATGCAAATGAGCTTTTGCTGGGCTTTTTCAACGAACATGCCCTATGCTAAACTATGCGGATGTCAGGGGGTGTGGCCTAATATGAAAATGAGTTCCTGCTGAGTTTTTTTCTACAAAAAAGGCCCTGCCGGATATTGACTATTAGCGGGAGAGCTCCAGGAGCCACCAGGGGTTTTACTGAAAAAGCCCAGCTGGAACCTATTTGCCTGTTAGGCCACACCTCCTGATTCTAAGCCAGTCAGAACTAAGTTCATATGAACATCTGAAGCTGCCTTCTACTGAATCAGACCCTCCTGGGTCCGTCATAGTCAGTCTTGTCTACTCAGACTGGCAGCGGCTCTCCAGGGTCTCAAGCTGAGGTTTTTCACACCTATCGCCTGGACCCTTTTTTAGTTGGAGATGCCGGGGATTGAACCTGGGACCTTCTGCTTATGAAGCAGATACTCTAACACTGAGCCACTGTCCCTCCCTATAGTTGAACATATGTGAACGTAAGAAGCTGCCTTCTACTGAATCAGACCCTCAGACCATCAAAGTTAATCTTGTCTACTCAGCAGCTCTCCAGGGCCTCCAGCGGAGGTTTTCCACGCCTATTTGCCTGGACCCTTTTTAGTTGGAGATGCCGGGGATTGAACCTGGGACCTTCTGCTTATCAGGCAGATGCTCTACCACTGAGCCACCATCCTTCCCCATTCCTGTGCATTCCGGTTCAAAAAAAAAAAAAGCTCTGGGCAATCCTATTGTCATCCCAAGTTGTATTTTATGTTACAGGTTGAAGAGAGAATGCTGGGGGAATGTCCTTCAAGCTATCCTCCCAAGAACCTGGTGAGCCAGTTTGTTGTAGTGGTTAAGTGTGCGGATTCTTATCTGAGAGAACCAGGTTTGATTCCCCACTTCTCCACTTGCACCTGCTGGAATGACCTTGGGTCAGCCAGAGCTCTGGCAGAGGTTGTCCTTGAAAGGGCAGCTGCTGTGAGAGCTCTCTCAGCTGCACCCACCTCACAGGGTGTCTGTTGTGGGGGGAGAAGATAAAGGAGATTGTAAGCTGCTCTGAGTCTCTGATTCAGAGAGAAGGGCGGGGTATAAATCTGCAATTCTTCTTCTTCATGGCAGAGTCAGGATCTGAACCCAGGCCTCCCCCAAACCCGACGCCCTTAGCAGTGAGAAAGGTTTTTTCCTCTTTCTTAATTCCTTAGAGAGAAAATGAAGTTATCCACAACACGGAGAGGGAAGGACAGAAGACTCACGCTGTTCTTCCAGTGCCCTCCACCTCAGACTTTTCTAATGGCTTAACTGCTCCCTCGGGGCCTTCATTCGAAATCTGAAATGTCGCCTGTCTTGTTTGAGCCAAACTGGCTTCCTTTCTGAAAACTCTCTGAACTCTTTGGGCTTCTGTCCTGTCCAGACCCTTCTTGGCTGGATTTCCCACGATTCCAAAGATATCTCAAGGCACTCGCAATGGCCCAATTCCTCTCCAGCCCTCCCTCAAGCCTCAAGAGGCAATTTGGCTTCCCTCTTTCCGTGGTTTGGATTTCCTGGACACATGGGTTTCATCTTCCCCACATTCCCACTAGTCCCGTGACTCTCACTCGAGTGAATCAGGTCTCTGAGGCGGCTGTGGAAGTGTTCTGGCCCGGTGACTTTCGGAGAAAGTTTCCCAAATGTTGTCACATCCAACCTTCTACGTCAAAGCCCTTCAATTAAGGCCGAGAACTCTTTGCATTTTCTTTGAGCGGGTGCCACCAAAGTCTGGGTTATTTTTACTGAGCGATATCACTTCATTATTAGGTTGGCGTATAACAGACGTTTGTTCTGAATTTGTTCTTTTATTTTTTTTTTGTCCTGGGGGGGAGAAAAACCCTTCTACTGCTTCCTTCCCCCTAGGGTTGCCAATCTCCAGGTAGGGGCAGGGGATCCCCCCATTTGGAGACTCTCCCCCCACTTCAGGGTTCTTCAGAAAGTGAGGGGAGGGGAGGGAAATGTCTGGTGGGGATTCCATTATTCCCTACGGAAACCGATTCTCATAGGGAATAATGGAAAATTGATCCATGGGTAACTGGGGCTCTGAGGGGGCTGTTTTCTGAGATAGAGGCACCAATTTTTCAGCATAGCATCCAATGCCTCTCCTCGAAAGACCCTCCGGGTTTCAAAAGGATTGGGCCCAGGGGTCCAATTCTGTGAGCCCCAAAAGAAGGTGCCCCTCTCCTTCATTATTTCTAATGGAGGAAGGCACTGAAAAGGTGTGCGGCACCTTTAAATGTGATGGCCAGAACTCCCTTTGGAGTTCCATGATGCTCGTCACAACCTTTCTCCTGGCTCCACGCCCATGTTTCCTGGCTCCACCCTCAAAGTCTCCTGGCTCCACCCTCAAAGTCCCCAGAGAGTTCTTGAATTGGACTTGGCAACCCTATTTCCCTCCCCGCTTTTGATGTCAAATCAAAGTTGACTTATGGCGATCCAGATGTTCAGAGGTGGTTCCCCATTGCCTGCCTTTGATCAGCAACCCAGACCTTCCTTGGAGGTCTCCCGTCTAAATACTAGCCAGCACCAACCCTGCTTAGTTTCTGAGATCTGACAAGACTGAGTTTGGCCAATTCCCCTCTAGCTTTATGCCGCTCTCACGCTCCTCTTCTCCGTGGGGCTTCCGTTAGAAGGCTCGCTGGCCTTTTGACTGTGGGGGAGGGGTGACTAAGGAGAGCCCCAGGTGAGTGAGGCCTGCTTGGGCTGGCTGGATCTCTAGCCAGCCCAAGCAGGCCTCGCTCACCCAGGGCTCTCCTGTCTTGCTTCAGGTTGCTTTGGCTGGGGTGGTGCTAATGTTATGTTATTAAGTTATGCTAATGAGCTGGATTTATATCCCGCCCTCCGCTCCGAAGAGTCTCAGAGCGGCTCACAATCTCCTTTCCCTTCCTCCCCCACAACAGACACCCTGTGAGGTGGGTGGGGCTGGAGAGGGCTCTCACAGCAGCTGCCCTTTCAAGGACAACCTCTGCCAGAGCTCTGGCTGACCCAAGGCCATTCCAGCAGGTGCAAGCGGAGGAGTGGGGGAATCAAACCCAGTTCTCCCAGATAAGAGTCCGCACACTTAACCACTACACCAAACTGGCTCTCTTGTGGTGGGGCTAAGAGAGCTCTCACAGCAGCTGCCCTTTCAAGGACAACCTCTGCCAGGGCTATGGCTGACCCAAGGCCATTCCAGCAGCTGCAAGCGGAGGAGTGGGGAAATCAAACCCTGTTCTCCCAGATAAAAGTCCGCACACTTAACCACTACACCCAACTGGCTCTCCTGGTTGCGGAAGATAATACATGCTCTCCTGGTTGCGGGGGATAATACAAACTACCCCTGGTTGCGGGGGATAATACATGCTCCTCCGCCACTTGAATTCCCACAGTGGTGTAGCGATAAGGTGTAATCCTTTGGTCAGCCGGAAGAGGTCGCTCAGTGCTCCAAACCCAAGGGCAACCAACGAGACCCAGTGGGCATTCTGGAAGGTTCTTGGTGAAGAAACGAGGGCCTAGATGCAGGGTAACAGCCTTCATTCGGTGCGGGGAGGTCATCGGAGAGCACAGCCGCTCTCTAATGATTGCTGGGTGGAAAAAGACAGGGCGACGGGCCGTATTTCTTGAGGGCGCAGAGAGACTCACCAGGACCATGCAGGGAGTTCGATGCCTTGTGTTTGGATCAGGAGCCATGGAGAGCTGTCTAAGCACCGCGAGCGAGAAGGACTGCAGGCCCCCCAGCCGTCCCGCAAGTGAGGGTTCAGCGTCCCGTAAACCTCCGATCGGGTTTCCTAATATGTAAAAGGAAAACGATCAGGACAGACACAAAAGGGGAAAGCAAATGAGACAAACTTCGCAGGCCAGGGCCTTGGCAGGCTGTGCCGGGCATTCTTTTGGCAAGGGACGGTCCATCCATCATCCAACGGCTGCGCCAGAAGGACGCGGGCTGGAGCGTGGCCCAGCCAGACCCTGAGAATCCAAACGCTGCCTTTCCCCACCCCACAACCAACTCAGGGGCTTTTCTATTCTTTTAGGTTGCGATTAGCACAACGGCAGAGTCGCTAACGCAGTAACGTCGCGCAAGCTGATGGAAGAGGAGGCAATAGAGTTGCCAAGTCCAATTCAAAAAATAGCTGGGGACTTTGGGGGTGGAGCCAGGAGACATTGGGGCGGAGTCAGGAGCGAGGGTGTGAAATCCAAAGGGCAATCACCAGGGCCAGCCCACCCGCAAGGCAAACTAGGCGGCTGAGATTCAGAGTATAGGGCGGGATATAAATCCAATATCTTCTACTGTTTCCTTCTTTGATTCTCCACTCCTCCACTTGCAGCTGCTGGAATGGCCTTGGGTTAGCCATAGCTCTCATAGGAGTTGTCCTTGAAAGGGCAGCTGCTGTGAGAGCTCTCTCAGCCCCACCCACCTAGGGTGGCCAGACCGTCCCGGTCACCCGGGAAAGTCCCGGTTCTGGCCCCCAATTCCCACCTCCCGGGCTGGCTATACCGGGACCATTAAAAGTCCCGGTTTAGCCAGCGGGGAGCCGGCGGGCTGCACGCGCGGGCGGGAAAGGCGGTGAGTGAGGGAGCCAGCGTCCCTGCGCGTGCGCACGGTGGTGTGGCGGGCTCTGCGCATCCGCGGGGCCCGCCACAACGCCGTGCGCACGCGCAGGGACGCTGGCTCCCTCACTCGCCGCCTTCCCCGCCCACACGCGGGGCCCGGCGGCGGAGAGGCCTGCGCTGGTCCCTGGAGGCCCTCCAGAGACCAGCGGAGGCGGCGGAGAGGCCGGCGCTGGTCCCTGGAGGTCCTCCAGAGACCAGCGGAGGCGGCGGAGAGGCCGGCGCTGGTCCCTGGAGGCCCTCCAGCGATCAGCGCCGGCCTCTCCGCCGCCTCCCCGGCCTCTGCAGTTGCCGCCAGCCCCGCCAGCAGCACCAGCCGCCGCTGTCGGTCACTTCCGGGTTCCTGTCCTGCATCTCGACCTGTGTTATTAGTGACAGGCTGCTTCGGCGGGCCGCTGCGCCGGCCCCCTGGGTCCCACAATGATGGGACCGATGCCACAGGGACGGGCTCGAAACACTCTATAACCCCTCAAAAGAACAGCAGTCTAGCTCGCTTCCCCCGAGCCCTGCCGCCATAAGCCTCAAGGGGGCTCATTTTGCGGCATCTCCCGGCGGGAGGGTGGCACCCGCACGGGACACATATCAAATGAAAGAGGGGGCGCAGGACTATCAGAAACAGCCGGCGGAGGGAGTCGGGAGACCACCCCACTGGGGGATCCACACCCCGAAAGTGATGAAGGTGGCGCAGATAGAGCCAACAGAGCAAACAGGACAAAATAAATAGGCTGCATTATGCAGCACAGTCTTACTGGAATCTCACTGGAATCTGACTGGCTTCTCAGCGTGGAACCCGTTCTCTCTAGTCTTCTCACTTTGAAAAAAGTAAAAAAAGAGTTTTATTTAACTTTATTTCCCCCTTTCCCTCTCTATAAATAATCTTGGTGTTTCCGGCGGTGATATTTGGGGGATTTTTGGGACGTCACAGGAAGTGCTGTGAAGTCACTTCCTGTTTCCGGCAGTGGCATTTGGGGGAAATGATGCCACAGGAAGTGATGTCACTTCCTGCTTCCGGCAGGTGGCGCGGGGGAAATGATGTCACAGGAAGTGATGTCACTCCCTGTTTCCGGCAGTGGCATGACATCACCGGAAGTGACGTCACCGGAAGTGACGTCACTTCCTGTTTCCAGCGGCGTGCACAGAGCGCGCGCGCACACACACATTCCTTCCCCCCTCAAGGTGTCCCTGGCTGGCCTGCAGATATTATGGCCACCCTACACCCACCTCACAGGGTGTCTGCTGTGGGGGGAGAAGATATAGGAGATTGTGAGCTGCTCTGAGTCTCTGATTCAGGGAGAAGGGCGGAGTATAAATCTGCCCCCACCTCACAGGGTGTCTGTTTTGGGGGGAGAAGAGATAGAAGATTGTGAGCTGCTCTGAGTCTCTGATTCAGGGAGAAGGACGAGGTATAAATCTGCCCCCGCCTCACAGGGTGTCTGTTGCGGGGGGGGGGGGAGAAGATATAGGAGATTGTGAGCTGCTCTGAGTCTCTGAGATTCAGAGTATAGGGCAGGATATAAATCCAATATCTTCCAATATTTTCTTCTTTGATTCCCCACTCCTCCACTTGCAGCTGCTGAGATGGCCTTGGGTTAGCCATAGCTTTGGCAGGAGTTGTCCTTGAAAGGGCAGCTGCTGGGAGAGCCCTCTCAGCCCCACGCACCTCACAGGGTGTCTGTTATGGGGGAGGAAGGGAAAGGAGATTGTGAGCCGCTCCGAGTCTCTGATTCAGAGAGAAGGGCGGGGTATAAATCTGCAGTCTACTTTTTCTTCTACTCCATTGGCTTGGGCATCTGCACATGGTCAGAGCACTGCAAGCCCACCTAGTCCCAGGGAGAACAACCGACCTACCTTAGGAACAAGTAGCCTACTTCACAGGGTCGTTGGGAGGTGCAATGTTGCCGGTGGCTGCCGGGAAAGGGTTAGAATGAAAAAGGGCTGCTAAAGTAATAAATAGTTGCCACCCAGGAAGGTCTGGGGGAGAGAGAGAGAAAGAGAGAGATGAGCCGCGGCTGAATAATTAATGTTCCTTTCCCAGCCGTACCGTTGGGACTAAAATAATCGGCTGGAAGCTACATCTGGAAAGAGCAAGCCAATTAAACCCCACTCGGTTTCCAACAAACAGAGCTCTGTCTCTCACCTGTTGCAATACCAAGGACTGAAAAGCGTGCTCCAACCAGGAGACATGGCTCCCTGGTTTGTACCTGGAGAATGTTCCTCTTTTTGGAAGAAGAAGAAGAAGAAGAAGAAGAAGTAGAAGAAGAAGAAGAAGAAGAAGAAGAAGAAGAAGTCGTCGTCATTGGATTTATATTCTGCCCTCCACTCTGAATCTCAGAGTCTTAGAGCGGCTCACAATCTCCTTTATCTTCTTCCCCCACAACAGACAGCCTGTGAGGTGGGTGGGCCTGAGAGAGCTCTCCCAGAAGCTGCCCTTTCAAGGACAGCTCTGCGAGAGCTCTGGCTGACCCAAGGCCATTCCAGCAGCTGCAAGTAGAGGAGTGGGGAATCAAACTGGTTCTCCCAGATAAGAGGAGATTTTTTGTGCCAATCTCAGCTATAATTACCCAGCACTTAAGCATCTTGAGTCTAAGTGGCCCTACCTGAAAGCAACCCCTCTACTCCCCGGTAAAGTTTGAGGAAACTGTTTCACTGTATCTGACAAAGTGGGCCTGTACATGAAAGCTTATACGAGGGGGGGGCAAACTGTGGCTTTGGAGCCACATGTGGCTCTTTCACACATATTGTGTGGCTCTCGAATCCACCACCACCCTATCAGCCGACTTTCAGAAGGCATTTGTCTCTTTAAATCACTCCTTTGTGTCACACCACCAGCTGGCTTGGAGAATGAATTTAAAGTTCAAATTGCTTTCTTTCCACCTCTCTCTTACCTAGGAGAACCGGGTTTGATTCCCCACTCCTCCACTTGCAGCTGCTGGGATGGTCTTGGGTCAGCCATAGCTCTGGAAGAGGTTGTCCTTGAAAGGGCAGCCGCTGTGAGAGCCCTCTCAGCCCCACCCACCTCATAGGGTGTCTGTTGTGGGGGAGGAAGGGAAAGGAGATTGTAGGCCCCTCTGAGACTCTGTCCTTGAAAGGGCAGCTGCTGTGAGAGCCCTCTCAGCCCCACCCACTTCATAGGGTGTCTGTTGTGGGGGAGGAAGATAAAAGAGATTGTGAGCCGCTCTGAGATTCGGAGTGAAGGGCGGGATATAAATCCAATATCTTCATCTCCTTCCTTCCTTCCTTCCTTCCTTCCTTCCTTCCTTCCTTCCTTCCTTCCTTCCTTCCTTCCTTCCTTCCTTCCTTCCTTCCTTCCTTCCTTCCTTCCTTCCTTCCTTCCTTCCTCCCTCCCTCCCTCCCTCCCTCCCTCCCTCCCTCCCTCCCTCCCTTCCTTCCTTCCTTCCTTCCTTCCTTCCTTCCTTCCTTCCTTCCTTCCTCCCTCCCTTCCTCCCTCCCTCCCTTCCTTCCTTCCTTCCTCCCTTCCTTCCTCCCTCCCTCCCTCCCGGCTCTCAGACATCTGACATTTATTCTATGTGGCCACTGCTGGCTTATACCATGAATAAAATGCTGTTCGTCTTAAACCCCTACCCTATATCATTAAAGGGATTGACTCTCACAAGGTTTAAGAGATGGCCACCAAATGATGAGAAGGCTCTAAAAGGAGGTTAGACAAATTTAGGGAGGAAAGATCAATGCATGACTCTTCGCTATAAGGGCTAACAGAACCTCCATGTTCCGGGGCAGTCTACCTCTGCACACCTGCTGTCGGTAAAAGTGTTGGCTTCTGTGCCTCGGTTTCCAGGCCTCGCCTTACGGAGACAGCAAGCTGACCATTGCAGTGAACAGGATGCTGGACTAGACAGACCTTTGGCCTGATCCAACAGGGCTACTATGATGTTCTCTTAGGACAGGGGTGGCCAAACTCGCGTAATGTAAGAGCCACGCAGAATCAACATCAGATGCTTGAGAGTCGCAAGATGCGAATGTCTGATGTTCGAGAGCCGCAAGAGAAGAAGCAAGAAAGGCGAAGAGATTGGGGGGGGGGGGAGAAGGAGAGGTGGAAAGAAAGCAACTTTAACTTTAAATGGATTCTCCAAGCCACCAGCTTGGCTTGGTTTGGAGAAGGGATTTAAAGAGACAAATGCCATCACCAAGCCAGGTGATGGGATGGTGGAGGCTTTAAGAGCCACACAATATGTGTGAAAGAGCCACATCTTTCCCAAGCCTGTCTTAGGAGTTTGGGCTGTGTGTGTGTGTGTGGGGGTGTGTGTGTGTGACAAATGCACCCTCCAGAATCCTGCCTTCCCAACTCCCTCAGCCAGTCAATGAGTTTCTGGCTCCATTTCTCTCCAGGCAATCGGCTGGCTCTCTTCCGTGCAGTCCAAGTGGTTTGATGCTCAGGGCCGTAGCAAAAAAGATCTCTAGCAAAAAAGCCCTGTCAGACCTCATTTGTTTCCTTCGGCGCCCCAAAGAACAGCTGGTCACCAGCGGTCACAAGAAGCCACAGCTGCTGCTTGTTGCAGCTGCTGCAGGAGGCGTAAGAGCTGGATGGGTCAGTCGGTTACGCACAGGCAGCCCACCGGCAACGCTGTTCCGTGCAGGGACTAGGAGAATCTACGAGCGGACTTTCTGCACTGCCACGAAGCTGCAGTGGTAGGGATGCCAGCCTCCAGGTGGGACCTGGGGATCCCCCAGAATTACAGCTCATCTCCAGACGACAGAGATCGGGTCCCCTAAGAGCATAAGAGAAGCCATGTTGGATCAAGCCAATCGCCCATCCAGTCCAACGCTCTGTGTCATAGAAGAACATAAGAGAAGCCCTGTTGGATCAGGCCAATGGCCCATCCAGTCCAACACTCTGTGTCACAGAAGAACATAAGGGAAGTCATGTTGGATCAGGCCAATGGCCCATCCAGTCCAACACTCTGTGTCACAGAAGAACATAAGAGAAGCCATGTTGGATCAGGCCAGTGGCCCATCCAGTCCAACGCTCTGTGTCACAGAAGAACATAAGAGGAGCCATGCTGGATCAGGCCAGTGGCCCATCCAGTCCAACACTCTGTGTCACAGAAGAACATAAGGGAAGTCATGTTGGATCAGGCCAATGGCCCATCCAGTCCAACACTCTGTGTCACAGAAGAACATAAGAGAAGCCATGTTGGATCAGGCCAGTGGCCCATCCAGTCCAACGCTCTGTGTCACAGAAGAACATAAGAGGAGCCATGCTGGATCAGGCCAGTGGCCCATCCAGTCCAACACTCTGTGTCACAGAAGAACATAAGGGAAGTCATGTTGGATCAGGCCAATGGCCCATCCAGTCCAACACTCTGTGTCACAGAAGAACATAAGGGAAGTCATGTTGGATCAGGCCAATGGCCCATCCAGTCCAACACTCTGTGTCACAGAAGAACATAAGAGAAGCCATGTTGGATCAGGCCAGTGGCCCATCCAGTCCAACACTCTGTGTCACAGAAGAACATAAGGGAAGTCATGTTGGATCAGGCCAATGGCCCATCCAGTCCAACACTCTGTGTCACAGAAGAACATAAGGGAAGTCATGTTGGATCAGGCCAATGGCCCATCCAGTCCAACACTCTGTGTCACAGAAGAACATAAGAGAAGCCATGTTGGATCAGGCCAGTGGCCCATCCAGTCCAACGCTCTGTGTCACAGAAGAACATAAGAGAAGCCATGTTGAATCAGGCCAATGGCCCATCCAGTCCAACACTCTGGGTCAGGCAGTGGCCAAAAAAAACAACAACAACAGGTGCCATCAGGAGGTCCATCAGTGGGGCCAGAACAGCAGAAGCCCTCCCACTGTGCCCCCCACCAAGCATCAAGAATACAGAGCATCACTGCCCCAGACATAAGAACATCAGAGAAGCCATGTTGGATCAGGCCAATGGCCCATCCTGTACAACACTCTGTGTCACACAGCGGCCAAAAAAACCCAAGTGCCATCAGGAGGTCCACCAGTGGGGCTAGAAGCCCTCCCACGGTGCCCCCCAAGCACCAAGAATACAGAGCATCACTTGCCCCAGACAGAGAGTTCCAATAAGAGTTCTTTTCTTGTGAGAAAGGGAGAAAAGGACTTCTTTCTCTACTTTCTCCACCCCATGCATAATCTTGTGAACCTCTCTCATGTAACCCCGCAGTCGACGTTTCTCCAAGCTAAAGAGCCCCAAGCGTTTCAACCTTTCTTAGGGAAAGTGTTCCAATCCTTGAATCTTTCTAGTTGCCCTTTTCTGCACTTTTTCCAATGCTATAATATCTTTTTTTTTGAGAAGTGGAGAAGAGGGAGGCTTTGGAGGGTGGGCTCTGTGTCCTTGGACCACTCAGAAGTCCCTGTCCTCCCCAGGCCCTGTCCCCAAATCTCCAGGAGTTTTCCAAGCTGGATCTGCAACCCTTCGCCCCCTCCTCAATCCCTGCCAGTAGCCCCGAGGGACCAGAAATGGAGAATTCCACCTGCCAGCAGAGACTGTCTTGCTTTGTATGCCCCGACCACCTCAACAAGCACTGGAGACAGGGACTTTTTGGTAGTGGCCCCAAAGCTTTGTTCGCCTGGCTCCACCTTCCCAGTTCTCTGCTCTTCTTTTGAAACACTGGATGCCGGCTCTGAGCTTCGTGCATTTGTGGGCTTTTTGTTGCCCTTTTGGAACAAATATGATTGTCTGCAAATGTCACCTTGATGGAGTGAGATGCGAAACCCTTAAACAGATAAATAAGAGGGGGTCCTCGGGGGAAGCGGTGGGAAGCACAGTTTGCACCTTTGACATTAAACCCCCCCCCCCCTCCTTCATGTTGTGCTGCTACTGGGTGCTACCCAAACTCGCCAGCAGGGGGACTCAAAGTCTTCCCCCTCCTCCCTCAATTCTTGTTGCTGTTGTTCAGTCACACCTCCCTCAATGTAACTCCCTTAATCACTTTGCTACCGAGAATCTCACCGGCGGCTGGGTAGAACCCCAGACAATGTTCCCTTTTTGGCACCAGGGACCGGTTTTGCGGAAGACAATTTTTCCACAGACCGGGGGTGGAGGGGTGGGCACTGGTTTCGGGATGACACCGTCGTGCACTTTATTTCTATTCGTTTGGTGTGGTGGTTAAGCGCGCAGACTCTTATCTGGGAGAACTGGGTTTGATTCCTCACTCTTGTGCTGGTGAAAATGTTTTTAGTTGCAGGAAAGATTGATATAACCGGGCCCTCTGTCTCCAAGTCCAAATGCAGGACAGATAGTTGCCCTGAAATGTAGCGTGTGATTATAACACCACAGCACCGAAGAACATCAGAAGACCCCTGCTGAATCAGACTACTGGTCCATCTCGTCCAGCCTCCTGTCTCACACAGGGGCCAACCAATTCCTCTGAAGGGCCAACAACAGGGCACAGTGGCCGAGGCCTTCCCCTGAGAAGAACGTCAGAAGAGCCCTGCTGGGTCAGACCAGGGAGGGTCCATCTAGTCCAGCCTCCTGTCTCACACAGGGGCCAACCAGTTCCTCTGGAGGGCCAACAACAGGGCAGAGAAGCCAAGACCTTTATAAGAACCTCAGAAGAGCCCTGCTGGATCAGACCAGGGAGGGTCTGTCTAGTCCAGCCTCCTGTCTCACACAATGGCCAACCAGTTCCTCTGGAGGGCCAACAACAGGGCAGAGAGGCCGAGGCCTTCCCCTGAGAAGAACATCAGAAGAGCCCTGCTGGGTCAGACCAGTGAGGGTCCAACCTCCTGTCTCACACAGGGGCCAACCAGATCCTCTACAGGGCCAACAACAGGGCACAGTGGCCGAGGCCTTCCCCTGAGAAGAACGTCAGAAGAGCCCTGCTGGGTCAGACCAGGGAGGGTCCATCTAGTCCAGCCTCCTGTCTCACACAGTGGCCAGCCAGTTCCTCTGGAGGGCCAACAACAGGGCAGAGAGGCCGAGGCCTTCCCCTGAGAAGAACATCAGAAGAGCCCTGCTGGGTCAGACCAGGGAGGGTCCATCTAGTCCAGCATCCTGTCTCCCACAGTGGCCAACCAGTTCCTCTGGAGTGCCAACAACAGGGCTTAGAGTCTGAGGACATCAGAAAAGCCCTGCTAGATCAGTCCAGAGGTCCATCTAGTCCAGCCTCCTCTCACACAGTGGCCAACTCAGTTCCTCCAAGGGGCCAACAAGAGGACACAGAGGCCGAGGCCTTCCCCTGAGGTGGCCTCTTGGCTCTGGGATTCAGAGGCACCACATTAGTGTCTCTGAATGTGGAACTTCCCCTCAGCCACCACAGCTAATAGCCCTTAATAGACTTCTCCTTTATGAATCTCTCTAATCCCCCTTTAAAGTTGTTTATTCCTGTGGCCCTCGCCACATCCTCTGACAGCGAGTTCCATATTTGATCCATCTCTGCGTCAAGTCGTATTTCCTAGGGCTTTTTTTTGTAGCGGAACCCTTTGCATATTAGACCCCACCCCCTGACATAGCCAATCCTCCAAGAGCTTACGGGGCTTTTCGTAAAGGGTCTCCTGTAAGCTCCAGGAGGATTGGCTACATCAGAGGGGTGTGGCCTAATAGGCAAAGGAGTTCCTGCTACAAAAAATGCTAGGGGAGCTGGGATGCTGCTTCATTGGTAGTGGGGGAAAAGGCACTTTTTATTCAAACAAAGTAACGGCCACTACCAGTGTTCCCTCTAAGCTGAGTGAGCGTGAGCTAGCTCCCATGTTTTTTAGCCTCCAGCTCACCCATTTTCGTCTTCGCTCAGGAAGGATGACCCCAGATGCTAAACCCACTCTCAGCGAGTATAGCTATACATCCACAGTGTTTCTCTTCTAGAATTGTGTATCAGTATAATTATTTATACTGACATACTCAAAAAAGGGATATTGGCTGTTTATCTCATTACATACCCTTTACCCATTTTCACTATATTTTATTGTATTCCTTTTTCCTATGGCAAACTGCAATTAGGTTTACATCTTAAAAAGTAAATTAGGTGGACAAGAACATCGCTATCCAATGTATTTCTCTTTTAGCTGTATTGACACACGCAAACAAGGACTTTGGTTGCCAGTTTGGTGTAGTGGCTAAGTGTGCAGACTCTTATCTGGGAGAACCGGGTGTATTCCCCACTTCTCCACTTGCACCTGCTGGAATGGCCTTGGGTTAGCCATAGCTCTGGCAGAGGTTGTCCTTGAAAGGGCAGCTGCTGGGAGAGCCCTCTCAGCCCCACCCACCTCACAGGGTGTCTGTTGTGGGGGAGGAAGGTAAAGGAGATTGTGAGCCGCTCTGAGACTCTTCCGAGTGGGGGGCAGGATATAAATCCAATATCATCTTCTTCTTCTTATCCCATTACATATATTGAACCCATCTCCCATTGTCGTTGACAGACAATCTCACATTCTGACATACTGCTGTTTTGTTGCTTTCGCATGCTCCTGCTACTCAGATCGAAGGTTTGCTCAATTTGTTAATTTGACTATTCTGTCATCGTGCCATTTTGCATTCGAAACCCCTGCCTACCAGATCATTTGACTTCACTCTCATTGGTACCTCCTCAGTCTTAGCACGATCTGGTCTGGCCTGTTACAGCTTTGCTATCGAATGAAGTTTCTGTGATTAAATCAACCCAGAGCTTATCTTTAAGGAAGACTGTGCAGTATTTGACAGAGTTCTTGCTCCGAAAAGAAAACCTGCTACCCGTCAGCTTCATTGGACGCCATCGAATAACGGACAAGTCCCGGATTCTCCAGTCCTTGGGAAGGTGCTCCAACTCCTTGGGAAGGTGCTCCAACCTTCTCATGTTCTGGGTGGTTCCAGAATGCAAGGGAATTCTGCTGCTGTAGGATGTAGAATTTCTGTAGAACGCAAGGGGATTCTGTAGCTGAGCAGGGAGCTGGAAGCCTGCATCCTGCCGTCTGGGCCAGGCCTCCCTCCTCCCGTCATGAATGTGAGAGCGTGGGAGTGAAAGCAGGCGGGTGCTTTGCCACCCATTGGCCTGCCAGAGTCCCTCCCTGCCTCCCGCCTTTCTGCCGGGCTTGAAAGTCTTCCCCTTCCCTCCCTCGACAGCTCATGACAGCTCAGAGAATCACCCACGCAAAAAGGAGAAGCAGACAGACACACGCAAACTTCTTGGCCCGTCACCTGGAGAGGAAGGAACAGGGCACCGCTGGAAGGAACGGGACACCGCTGGCTTCACACACCCACACAATCCCTGGCCTGGCACTGCTGCCTTCAGCAGGGCGAGTCGCATTGTCGGCGGAACAGCCTCCTCGAGGGAAGTCGACCGACCTGCTGCCTGCTTCTTGCCTCTTGGACTTCGCAGTTGCCCAAGAGCTCGGGCTGGGGTCCGGGCATCCTGCCTCTCCTTTGCTCCCCCTCCCTACGCTGACTCCCCTCCCACCCTGCCCTAGAGGGCCGCCCCCTGGCCCCTATTCCCGCTCCGAGCTGCTACACCTCAATCTTTCGGACAGCTGTGTTTCTGGACTGGCAGCCTACCCTTGGAGGACTGGCCACCGGCAGAGAATCCTGGATCTAGCCCTCCTCTCCGCAGCCGGCTCTAACTCCCTGGTCCCCTCCATACCCCTGAGACCTTCGGCCTCTGGCACCCGGCTGCCCCCCTCTTGCTATTGCCGCCCCCCCCGCCCCAAAGAACTCTGGGGCCCTGCCTGCCCCGATGCCATGGCTCCCCCGACCGCTCCGACCCCCGGGGTGCCCTCTATCCCCGACCTCCCCAACGGCGGCTGCAGCAACATCACCCTCCTGCGTGAAGACGGCGACCCGGTGGTGAGCTCCCTGATGTTCGCCGCCGGCGTGGTGGGCAATGTGGCGGCCCTGGCCATCCTGGGGGTCCACCGGAAGGAGCTGCGGACCAAGACGTCCTCCTTCTGCCATCCTGGTGACCGGCCTGGCCCTCACGGACCTGCTGGGCACCTGCTTCCTCAGCCCCGTGGTCTTCGTGGCCTACTCCCGCAACGCCACCTTGCTGGGGATGGCGGAGGGCGGGGAGCTGGCTGTGCGACCTCTTCGCCTTCGCCATGATGTTCTTCAGCCTGGCCCGCCATGATGATCCTGTGCGCTATGGCGGTGGGAGCGGTGCCTGGGCCATCAGCTGCCCCTACTTCTACTCCCAGCACAACATCCGCCGGTGGACCAAGGCTTCGCTGCCCTTCATCTACGCCCTCAGCACTTTCTTCTGCGAGCCTTGCCTTTCTTGGGCTTCGGGAAGTACAAGCAGTACTGCCCGGGGACGTGGTGCTTCGTCTACATGGACAAGCGTCACGACGCGGCCTTCTCGCTCTCCTACGCCACCTTCATGGCCCTCCTCATCCTGGCCATCTTCCTCTGCAACGCCCTGGTGAGCGTCAGCCTCTGCCAGATGTACCTCAAGCAGAAGGCGCGCCGGCGCGGCTCCGTCAACGTGGCCCAGCGCCGGCGCAAGAGCTGGTTCAGCCGCGGCGAGGAGGAGGTGGACCACCTGGTCTTGTTGGCGCTCATGACCGTCATCTTCGTCATCTGCTCCCTGCCGCTCACGGTAAGTCGCTCGACGCTCGCGCCCTCGGTGGTCAGAGCCAGATTGAACCCCCTGGAGGCCTCTAGGCCGGGGGTGTCAAACTCATTTGTTATGAGGGCCGCATCCGACCCTTGTTGGGTCGAGCCATGTCAGGTTGGGCCGGGTCTGTGTTGGGTCAGGCCATGTGTGTACCTATTTAAGATTAGGTGGCAGAGATATAAACTTTATAAAGGACCCAGACAAACACAATTAAAGGTTTTTGAAAACCGCTTTAAACACGCTTGAAACATTCGCACTCACTGCTCTTAAAGGTGCTTCTTTTGTATTTCTCCCATGGGAACCAGGGAACTGGACAAAGGAAGCTCTGGCTCTTTCCTTCCATCCCCAGAGGGCCAGGAGGGGGAGGAGCCTCAGCCAATAGAAGGAAGGGAGGCTTGGCTCAGTAGCTCTGCTGTGCGATTGAGAGAGCCTGGCAAAACAAGCTCTCCCTCCTCCCCCCTTCCTCCCGAGGGAGGAGCCTCAGCCAATGGAGAAAAGAGAGGTTTTGCTCTGCAGCACCTGCACAATTGAGCAAGCCTGGCAAAGCAAGCTGTGACGCAGAAGGAAGCAAGAGAGAGGGAGAAGATGACAGCCAATTGCTCGGGAGCCTGATAGGAGCCCTCCGAGGCCTGATTTGGCCCCCGGGCTGTATGTTTGACACCTAGGCAGTCAAAATCTCGGGAGACCCCCTTGCAAATTAACTGAGCACCTGCCTCACTGCCTGTGGCCCCCCACTGCAGCCTCCTCGAAAGCCCCTCTGACAAAGCTGCGAGGGGAGAGGCAGAGAGAGGCAAACTTGGCAGCGACACCAGCAGCAGCCGCACCAGGCAAGTCGGGCAAAGAGCGGCTCAGTCGCTGGTGGGTCGTGCAGGCTGGGATAGGGTTGCCAAGTCCAATTCAAGAAATATCTGGGGACTTTGGGGGTGGAGCCAGGAGACATTAGGGGTGGAGCCAAGATCAAGGCTGTGACAAGCATAATTGAACTCCAAGGGAGTTCTGGCCATCACATTTAAAGGGACGGCACACCTTTTCAATTCCTTCCTTCCATAGGAAATAATGAAGGATAGGGGCACCTTCTTTTGGGCTCATAGAATTGGACCCCCCGGTCCAATCTTTTTGAAACTTGGGGGGTATTTTGGGGAGAGGCACTAGATGCTATACTGAAAATTTGGTGCCTCTACCCCAAACAACAGCCCCCTCAGAGCCCCAGATACCCACGGATCAATTCTCCATGATTTTCTCTATGGGAATAAATCTCCATAGGGAATAACAGAGCTCCCAGCAGACATTTCCCTCCCCTCCCCCCACTTTCCGACGACCCTGAAGCGGGGGAAGGGCCTCCAAACCGGGGGATCCCCTGCCCCCACCTGGGGATTGGCAACCCTAGGCTGGGAGGGCTGCAAGCAGGGGGAAACAGGGGGGGGGGGGAAGCCAGCCTGGGGCCCCTCAAGGTGTGGGACCCATAGGCCAGTGCCTCCTTGGCCTAATTGTTAATCTGGGCCTGGCCTTTCCTCTCTAGGTGTGGATGCAGCCTGCCCAGGCAGGGTCCAGGTCAGCAGGAGAGGAGGAAGTGATCGATGAGTCAGTTAAAATATCGGGTGGGGTGTGTGGAAAGGGCCGTCGAGGTCGGAAACAGCTTCTGGTGAGCCCCTGGGTTTTCGAGTCAATAGACGTTCAGAGGCGGTTTTGCCCTTGCGTGCCTCTGTAGAACAGGGGCGGCCAGACTTGCTTAACGTAAGAGCCACACAGAATAATGTCAGATGTCTGAGAGCCAGAAGACATGAATGTCAGATGTTTGAGAGCAGGAAGGAAGGAAAGAGATGGGGAGAGAGGGGAGGTGGAAAGAAAGCAGCTTTAACTTTAAAGGCATTCTCCAAGTCGCTGGCAGGCTTGGCTTGGAGAAGCGATTTAAAGAGACAAAATGTCTTCTCCAAGCTGGCTTAGGGGA
Source organism: Heteronotia binoei (assembly GCF_032191835.1). Lineage (NCBI taxonomy): Eukaryota > Metazoa > Chordata > Lepidosauria > Squamata > Gekkonidae > Heteronotia > Heteronotia binoei. Next base: position 51,932,015 of record NC_083239.1, on the reverse strand, counting down.
CACACGCTATGTGTGAAAGAGCTGCAGTTTGGGCCACGCCTGCTGTAGGACAACCCTGGACTTCCTTGGTGGTCTCCCATCTGAATACCAACCAGAGATGACCTCGCTCAGTTCCCAAAAATCTAACAAGATCAGGCCAGGGGTCAAGAAAGAGACCAACAGAATTGGTTTTGCCCTTGCCCGCCCCTGCTTAGCAACCTTGGACTTCCTCGGTGGTCTCCCATCCAAGAACCAACCCGGGCTGACCCAGCTTAGCTTCCAGAAGCTGACAAGACTGGGTCAGCCTAGGCCATCCAGGTCAGGACAGAAACAAACAGAGGCAACTTGGCATGAAGGAGGGTGATGAAGGTGGGGAGGGGTCTGGAGATCAAGTCCTGTGAGGAAAGGCTGAAAGCGCTGGACATGTTTAGCCTGGAGAGGAGGCGGCTGAGAGGTGATAGGATCACCATCTTCAAGGATCTTGAGGGCTGTCATAGAGAGGATGGGGTGGAATTGTTTTCTGTGGCCCCGGAAGATAGAACCGGAACCAATGGTTTGAAATTAAATCAAAAGAGTTTCCGACTCAACATTAGGAAGAACTTCCTGACTGTTAGAGCGGTTCCTCAGTGGAACAGACTTCCTTGGGAGGTGGTGGCTCTCCTTCCTTGGAGGTTTTTCAACAGAGGCTAGATGGCCATCTGACAGCAACGAAGATCCTGTGATTTAGGGGGAGGGGTTTGTGAGTTCCCTGCATTCTGCAGGGGTTGGACTAGGCGACCCTGGTGGTCCCTTCCAACTCTAGGATTCCATTATTCTATCCTGTGAATTTAGGGAAGGCGTTTGTGAGTTTCCTGCATTGTGCAGGGGGTTGGACTAGATGACCCTGAAGGTCCCTTCCCTTCTATGATTCTAACAGGCTTCTTCAGGAGGTGGTGGGCTCTCCTTCCTTGGAGGTTTTTCAACAGAGGCTCGATGGCCATTTTGACAGCAACGAAGATCTGTGAATTTAGGGGGAGGTCTTTGTGAGCTTCCTGCATTGGGCAGGGGGGTTGGGCTAGATGACCCCAGAGGTCCCTTCCAACTCTATGATTCTATGATTGCCTGCCTCTATGTAGAGACGCTGGACTTCCTTGGTGGTCTCTCACCCAACCCTGCTTAGCTTCCAAGATCTGATGAGATTGGGCGAACCGGGAGCAATCAGGCCGGGGGATATGAAAATGATACCCTGCGTCTCCTCTTGGCTCAACATCATGGTCCCTGTCTGCTCCCACCCCACCCTGACAGAAGACACTCGCCCCCTTGCGTCAAGGTAGCCTTTTCCATACAGGCAGTCTTCGTAGCTAACAAGGGGACTATTGTTTAGTGCAGGGGTGGCCAAACGTCCTTAACTAAGAGCCACATTGAATAAACATTAGATGTTTGAGAGCCGCAGGTCATGAACTTCAAATGTTTGAGAGCCACAAGACAAAGGAAGGAAGGAAGGAAGGAAGGAAGGAAGGAAGGAAGGAAGGAAGGAAGGAAGGAAGGAAGGAAGGGAAGAAGGAAGGGAAGGGAGGGAGGAAGGAAGGAAGGAAGGAAAAGAGGAAGGGAAGGGAGGGAGGGAGGGAGGGAGGAAGGAAGGAAGGAGGAAGGAAGGAAGGAAGGGAAGAAGGAAGGGAAGGGAGGGAGGAAGGAAGGAAGGAAGGAAGGAAGGGAGAAGGAAGGGAAGGGAGGGAGGGAGGGAGGAAGGAAGAGAAGAAGGAAGGGAAGGGAGGGAGGGAGGGAGGGAGGAAGGAAGGAAGGGAGGGAGGGAGGGATGCAAAGAAAGCAACTTTAAATGCATTCTCCAAGCCACTGGCTGGGTTGGGTTGGAGAAATGATTTAAAGAGAGAAATGCCTTCTACTGGCCAGCTGATTGGGTGGGGGGACTTCAAGAGCCACATGTGGCTCCCGAGCCACAGTTTGGCCACCCCTGGTTTAGCGGTTAGAGGTGGGGCGGGTGGGTGGGCTCCTACCCTGATTCAGCCATGAAGCCGACTGGGAGACCTCGAAGTCGCGGATCAGTTCTCCATTATACCCTATGGGAATCGGTCTTCATGGGGAACAACAGAGTGCCCAGCAGACATTTCCCTCCCCCTCCCCCTGCTTTCTCATGACCCTGAAGTGGGGGGAGGGCCTTGAAACCGGGGGATCCCCTGCCCCCACCTGGGGATTGGCAACCCTAGCAGGTGCAGCTCTGCTCAGAGCAGCTTCCCTGGGGTGAGCCGAACTTTGGGGACGCCACCAACAACGATGCGATCCGTGGCTCACCCCTTGTGTCGCTACTCCATGGGAATGGGCAGCTGGGAGCGTTCCCTTGCAAAGTTTCAAAGGACTCCCCCCCCCCCTCCCTCCCGGAAATTCTGTGGAGCCTTTGGCTAAGGCAGCCAGCCAAAGGACATGGAATGCAGGCCAGTTTACTCAGCCCTTCACCCCACACAAAAAATGTAGAGGACTATCCTGGAATATCTGCCGGGCCAACTAGATCGCACCAGGAACCGTCGGCAGGGGACGGTTCCTCTTGGCGAGTCACCAGAGTCACCTGCTGGTGCAAATGAGAGTTGGGCGGCTTGCCAACTTCCAGGTAGGGCCTGGAGATCTCCTGGAATCAAAACTGATCTCCAGTCTAGGGAGATCAGTTCCCTTGGAACCGGTGCCAATAGTGAGCTATATGTAGTAACCACTGGAAACAATGAAACTCTCATGGAAAGCGTGTATAAATGCGTTCTTTTAGTGCAAGCTAAATAAAACAGAACAGAACTCAGGAACACTAAATACTAAATTTCCTCACAAAATCTCTCAACAGTCTTTTAAGAATAACAGCATCTTCAACATAGATGTAGTAAAGATGTGGGTGGAGTCTTTCATCTTTTAGTGTTCCACTCGTGATGGTACGGAGAGAACAAGGAACCGCTTTTGAAAGGAATCCTCACGGTTTCGCTTTTCGGTTCTTCTTCAGCCTCTTTCTCCCGACGTTTTACATAAATATTTGTGCAATGAAATAAACTATCCCTTAATGCTTAGTGACTAAGTGACACTGAGAGATTAAAGACTCCACCCACATCTGTACTACGTCTACTTTGAAGAGGCTGTTATTCTTAAGAGGCTGTTGAGAGACCTTTGTGTGGAAATTTCAAGCATTTTCGTATTTAGTGTTCCTTAGTTCTGTCCTGTTTTATTTAGTTTGTTCTAAAAAGAACACATCTATACATGCTTTGCGTGAGGAGTTTTATTGTTTCCAGTGGTTTCTACTTACAGCTCACCCTTGGAGAAAATAGCTGCTCCGGAGCGTGAAATCTATGTCATCCTGTAGTCCTGAGCTCCTTGCCCCTTCCACAAACCCAGCCCTCCCCAGGTTCCACCCCCCCCCCCAAATCTCCAGGAATTTCCCAACTTAGAGCTGGCAACAAGACCTTGCGAGACAATCCTCTAGTTGTTCTTGCATTTATTTATTTATAGCCCGTTTCCCTCCCCAGTTGGGACTCAAAGTGCCTTAGAACATCGTTCCCTCTCCCCCATTCTCTCGCAACAACCCTTTGAGGTTGGCCAGTCCATTCCTGCAGGCTCTTCTCTCCCTTCCGCATTCGGGGAGAGTCCAGATCTGGAATGCAGCAGGGCTTTTATTGCGTTTGCCCCACCTGGTCCTCTGGGTGCCCCCTTTTGGGGTGCCTTGGTAGTCCTTGGGTTGGTGAGACGGGAGACGCCTTGAGAATCTTCTGGACTGGTCAGCCAGCAGAAGGGGGAAGGGGCAGGCAGAGCTGTTTCCCCACATGGGGAGCCCTCCATCTGAACCCACGGCTGCAGGGGCAGGACCAGAGCTTTTATTTTGTAGCAGGAGCTCCTTTGCATATTAGGCCACACACCCCTGATGTAGCCCATCCTCCAAGTGCCTCCAGGGCTCTTCGTACAGGGCCTGCTGTAAGCTCCAAGAGGATTGGCTACATCAGGGGTGTGTATAGGGGGGGAATTCTAGCAGGAGCTCCTTTGCATATTAGGCCACACACCCCTGATGTAGCCCATCCTCCAAGTGCTTCCAGGGCTCTTCGTACAGGGCCTGCTGTAAGCTCCAGGAGGATTGGCTACATTCAGTGGTGTGTACGGGGGGGGGGGGATTCTAGCAGGAGCTCCTTTGCATATTAGGGCCACACACCCCGGATGTAGCCCATCCTCCAAGTGCTTCCAGGGCTCTTCGTACAGGGCCTGCTGTAAAGCTCCAGGAGGATTGGCAACATCAGGGGTGTGTACAGGGGGGGGGGATTCTAGCAGGAGCTCCTTTGCATATTAGGCCACACGCCCCTGATGTAACCCATCCTCCAAGTGCTTCCAGGGCTCTTCGTACAGGGCCTGCTGTAAGCTCCAGGAGGATTGGCTACATTCAGTGGTGTGTACGGGGGGGGGGGGGAGGGGGAATTCTAGCAGGAGCTCCTTTGCCATATTAGGCCACAACACCCCGGATGTAGCCCATCCTCCAAGTGCTTCCAGGGCTCTTCGTACAGGGCCTGCTGTAAGCTCCAAGAGGATTGGCTACATCAGGGGTGTGTATAGGGGGGGGAATTCTAGCAGGAGCTCCTTTGCATATTAGGCCACACACCCCTGATGTAGCCCATCCTCCAAGTGCTTCCAGGGCTCTTCGTACAGGGCCTGCTGTAAGCTCCAGGAGGATTGGCTACATTCAGGGGTGTGTACGGGGGGTGGGGGGGAATTCTAGCAGGAGCTCCTTTGCATATTAGGCCACACACCCCGGATGTAGCCCATCCTCCAAGAGCTTCCAGGGCTCTTCATACAGGGCCTGCTGTAAGCTCCAGGAGGATTGGCTACATCAGGGGTTGTGTAGGGGGGGGGGATTCTAGCAGGAGCTCCTTTGCATATTAGGCCACACACCCCCTGATGTAGCCCATCCTCCAAGTGCTTCCAGGGCTCTTCGTACAGGGCCTGCTGTAAGCTCCAGGAGGATTGGCTACATCAGAGGGATGTGGCCTAATATGCAAAGGAGTTCCTGCTACAAAAAACCCCCAAAACCCTGGCCAGGGACCGCTACAAGTGGACTGTTCTGACCGATGCAATCCACAATCTTTCCAGTTGTGTCCAGAACTGCCAGAAGAACTTGGGAAGAGCAAAGAGGTGGTGGTGGGGGAGCTCTCCCAGTTTCCTGTTTCTAAAAATACCAACGGGGGGAATCTCTAGACGCAGACGTTGTGAATCAGGCCTCCGAAGGGCCCAACCTCGTTCCCAAATATGAGCTGGAGGGAGTGGGCGGGGAAGGAGCGGAGATGACACAGCTCCTTGTACTCCCTGCAGCCGGGAAGCCAAAGCGACGCATTCTGACATCCACAGAGAGGGGTGAGCTTGCGGCAGGATGCGAGCTTTCCTGAGTCACTGCTCGTGTCTTCAGATATAGCTAAAATACGAGCATTTGCCCTTATATCTTGGGAGACAGCAGTGATTCCAGATGCCAAAAGGACATTCGCAGGAAAACGACAATAGAAGGGGAATGACAACAGCAGGCGTGATGGGATTAGGTGCGATATGTAGAGGGGGTCGTAGGTGTGGAGAAATCGGCTTTGGTCACGAGACAGGAAACCCAGGTCTCGATTCAGTCCAGGAGATGCGTTGTCTTGAGCGTCATTATCAGCTGGAATTCAGCAGTCGCTCTTTCTAATTTCCCTTTGAAATTCCTTTGGAAGAGAACTGCTGCTCTTAAGCCAGCAGCTGAATGTCCTGGAAGGTTAAAATGTCGGGACCTGCCCTCCAGAACCAGTTTTGGAAGGTTGCGGTTTCTGACCTGTCCACTGATTCTTTGTTGAAGGGGTTGGCTTGTTTGTCCAATGGAGGAGGAAGGGCAGTTCTGAAGGGTGATGGCATAAATCACAATAGGGCAGGGGTGGCCAAACTGTGGCTCAGGAGCCACATGTAGTTCTTTCACACATACTGTGTGGCTCACAAGCCCCCACCGCCCTGTTGTTTCTCTCTTTAAATCATTTCTCCAAGCCAAGCCAGCTGGCAGCTTGGAGAATGCATTTAAAGTTAAAATGGCTTTCTATCCACCTCTCCCTCCACCCATCTCATTTCCTTCCTTCCTTCCTTCCTTCCTTCCTTCCTTCCTTCCTTCCTTCCTTCCTTCCTTCCTTCCTTCCTTCCTTCCTTCCTTCCTTCCAGGGAGGACAGTGGCTCAGTGGTAGAACATCTGCCTCGTAAGCAGAAGGTCCCAGGTTCAATCCTCAACTAAAAAAGGTCCAGACAAATAGTGTGAAAAAACCTCAGCTTGAGACCCTGGAGAGCCGCTGCCAGTCTGAGTAGACAATACTGACTTTGATGGACCGAAGGTCTGATTCAGTAGAAGGCAGCTTCATATGTTCCTTCCTTCCTTCCTTCCTTCCTTCTTCCTTCCTTCCTTCCTTCCTTCCTTCCTTCCTTCCTTCCTTCCTTCCTTCCTTCCTTCCTTCCTTCCTTCCTTCCTTCCTTCCTTCCTTCCCTCTGTCCTTCCCTCCCTCCCCCCCTCCCCTTCCTTCCTCCCCTCCTTCCCTCTGTCCTTCCCTCCCTCCCTCCCCCTTCCTTCCTTCCTTCCTTCCTTCCTTCCTTCCTCCCTCCCCTTCCTTCCTTCCTTCCTTCCTTCCTTCCTTCCTTCCTTCCTTCCTTCCTTCCTTCCTTCCTTCCTTCCTTCCTTCCTTCCTCCCTCCCTCCCCTCCCTCCAACATCTGATGTTTATTCAATGTGGCTCTTACATTAAGCAAGTTTGCAACAGGATTAGATGGTCTGTATGGCCCCTTCCAACTCTATGATTCTATAATTCTAGGATTAGGAGCTGAGATGTTCTGGCTGATATTGCTGGGTCCACTGATGGTGTTGTCGGGATCTATATGAGAGCAAAGTTGGAATTGTGGTTTGCTGCAGGCTTTGGTACCAAGTTACTGTTAAGTAGCTCATCATTGCGAGTGAGAAGTCGTTCAAGGCTTGTGTGGGTAGTTTCATAGGGTGACCATGCTGGCCTGCAGTAGAAGATCCAGATTCGAATCCAGAAGCAGCTTAGAGACCAATAAGAATTCCAGGGCCTAAGATTTCAGGAGTCAAGGCTCCATCAGACTTGGCAGAAGATGGAGGGATGTTTTAAAGAGTGCTCGTCAAGGATGCAAGGGTACCGTGCATGTTGTATCAAAGGGAAGCTTTAAGAACGTAAGAGAAGCCATGTTGGATCAAGCCAGCGGCCCATGCAGTCCAACACTTTCTGTCACACAGTGGCCCAAACCCAGGGGCCATCAGGAAACGCAGAAGCAGAACTCCACGGCAGTCTGAGAGCTGGATTCAAGTTCAGGAAGTAACTTAGAAGCGCTTGCTTGGGGTATGTATCAGCTATAGGATTGCCGGGTCCGACTCAAGAAATATCCGGGACTTTGGGGGTGGAGCCAGGAGACTTTGGGGGTAGAGCCGAGAGCAAGGTTGTGACAAGCACGACTGAACTTCAAAG
>NC_083239.1:51863610-51924456 GCF_032191835.1 Heteronotia binoei | reverse complement strand
TGGGAGCAGCTGCTCCGCCAGAAAAACTGTGTCAAGTTGTAAAACAAGAAATAAAAGGGGAAGGGGGGGGGGAGGCGGTGTTCTGTCTCCCATCTGGAAAGCGTTAGGAAGAGGCCCCGTGCACATGCCATGTGGGGGGAAAAATTAAAAGGAACCACAGCCTCAGCACAGAGAGTCTCCAAAGACTTTCTCCTCGCTTCCCCGGCACTCAGGTTTCTGTTTGCAGTGACCTGGTGAGGTATTCAGATGGTACAAATTAGGCATGGACTCCATCAAGGAAACCCCAGCACACATCTCCCGACACCGGCCTCCGTTTCTAGCACTTCCCCAAACTGTAGGCATAGAGAAATGCATTAACGGAAAAAGCGCAAGTGGAGGATGCCTATTTGTCTCTGTATGAGTTCCAGTTCTTGCCTCGACTCCATGGTATTAACCTCTGGCAGGGGAAGGTCATTCCGCCACTTTTCTATATTGAGCAAACACAAAAAAAGGTGGGGGGACACAGTATAAGTCATCAGGGGGGAAACCAACAACCTCTGTTAAGACCACTGTACAGATTCACACAATAAAACCTTCCACAATCAGTTTATGCAGAATCATAGAATCATAGAGTTGAAAGGGTCCTCCAGGGTCATCGAGTCCAACCCCCTGCACAATGCAGAAAACTCACAAATTTTGTTGTTGTTCAGTCGCACAGTCGAGTCCGACTCTTTGCGACTCCACGGACAAAGTCACGCCAGGCCCTCCTGTCTTCCACCATCTTCCGAAGTCTGCTCAAATTCGTTTTAGTTACATCAGTAACGTTGTCCAGCCATCTCATCTTTTGCCATCCCCGTCTTCTTTTGCCTTCTGTCTTTCATCCCCCTAAATTCCCAGGATCCACGCTGCTGTCAGATGGCCATCTAGTTTCTGTTGAAAAACCTCCAAGGAAGGAAAGCCCACCATCTCCCAAGGAAGCCTGTTCCACTGAGGAACCGCTCTAACGGAACAGGCTAACAGTACAATCACTTTTTTTTTTTAGTTTGTATCAAATATTTTGTAGTCCAAAACCAATATCTTTATCCAAATTATATTGGCTTCGAAGTGGGCTCAAATCTCAACAGCATTTCAAATAGACAAAGGTTCATGACATTACGTGGGGTCAATAGGTTTTCGATCTCACCTTATGTCATAAACCTTTCTCTAAAGATCCAATTGAAACGTGGAAACACGGCCTCGTTTGGCCTTTGGAACTTTGCATGAGCAATGGTCTACTCCTTAAGGAAGTCTGGAAGTACAGATATTGGTTGAAGAGATTTTTGCAGGAGTGAAACCAACGTATTTGTGGATTTCAGATCATTTGCTGTTTGGGGCTTTTGTATAAATGTGCATATTGTTTTGTTTCATTAGGGTTTGTAGAATCTTTCGGGCTCAAGTGCCGTGTTCTACTGGAGAAAGTTTTTCTTCCAGAACACGGCACTTGAGCCCGAAAGAGTCTACAAACCCTAATGATGATGCCAGCCGTGAAAACCTGAAATCTTTGTTTTGTTTCGCTTTGGATATATGAGAATATTGTGTGTTGCATATTGGGTTCTGGACCACAAACGGTTGGATATGAACTTAAATAAAAGGAGATACATAAACAGATTGCGGAAGGTTTCATTGTGTGGATCTGTATAGTGGTCGTAACAGCAGTTCTGTTATTATCCTGTCGGTTTTTCTGTATTGGGCTGTGGCTGGAGCGATCTGTGGCTTCCCGATCTGGAGATTCAACAGGGGCCCTGCAAGGAGGGGGCCCAGTGTGCTTCTGCATGATGGACGCTCTCCTAATGTAGAGGTGAGACCTAGAACGCTCATCCAGAAACATGGACTGGGGCAGAGAACAGCAGAGAACTCAAGATTTGGGCTCCCTCACTTCCAGTCAACTGATTTGGGCAGCTAGGAATAGATGGAAAAGAAGAAGAAGAAGAAGAAGAAGAAGAAGAAGAAGAAGAAGAAGAAGAAGAAGAAGAAGAAGAAGAAGAAGAAGAAGAAGAAGAAGAAGAAGAAGAAGAAGAAGAAGAAGAAGATGACGACGACGACTGCAGATTTATACCCCGCCCTTCTCTCTGAATCAGAGACTCAGGGTGGCTTACAATCTCCTTTATCTTCTCCCCCCCACCACAGACATCCTGTGAGGTGGGTGGGGCTGAAAGGACTCTCACAGCAGCTGCCCTTTCAAGGACAACCTCTGCCAGAGCTATGGCTGGCCCAAGGCCATTCCAGCAGCTGCAAGTGGAGGAGTGGGGAATCAAACCTGTTCTCCCAGATAAGAGCCCGCACACTTAACCACGACCCCAAACAGAAGAAGAAGACTGCAGATTTATACCCTGCCCTTCTCTCTGAATCAGAGTCTCAGAGCGGCTTACAATCGCCTATATCTTCTTCTCCCATAACAGACACCCTGTGAAGTGGGTGGGGCTGAGAGAGCTCTCCCAGAAGGTGCCCTTTCAAGGACAACCCAAGGCCATTCCTGGAGGTTTGGAGAAGGAGGCTGGAGAGGGGAGGGGTTTTAAGGGAGACCAGCCGGGAACGCTGCCACCCTCCAAACCACTTTTCTCCAGAGGAACAGATCTCTGTAGCTAGGAAGTTACTTGTAATTCCGGGGGGTATATGAACATATGAAGCTGCCTTATACTGAATCAGATCTTTGGTCCATCAAAGTCAGTATTGTCTTCTCAGACTGGCAGCGGCTCTCCAGGGTCTCAAGCTGAGGTTTTTTCACACCTATTTGCCTGGACCCTTTTTTGGAGATGCCGGGGATTGAACCTGGGACCTTCCGCTTACCAAGCAGATGCTCTACCACTGAGCCACCGTCCCTCCCTCCAAATCTCCAGACCTGGAGGCTTAAGGTCAAGAGGTTGAGCTTTGCCTTTGGTAAATAGCTTTGGCAGGTTTGAGGGCTGTTTCACAGACCAGAGATAATAGCAGTGGACCTATGTGTCTGGAAACAGAGCTTTCCAGCAACTTTCCGAAGGAGTAGCCGTCCAAAGAGGATCCATTGGGAGGGGTTGCAAACGCAGAAGACAGAAACAGGATACAGGGTGACCTTGACAGGCTGGAAACTTGGGCTAAAATCAATGAAATGAATTTGAATAGGGATAAATGTAAAGTTCTGCATTTAGGTCGGAAAAATCCAATGCATGGTTAAAGGATGGGGGAGACTTGTCTTAGCTGTAGTATGTGCGAAAAGGATCTAGGGGTCTTAGTGGACCATCCACTGAACATGAGTCAACAGTGTGATGCGGTGGCTAAAAAGGCAAATGCAATTTTGGGCTGTATCGACAGAAGTCTAGTGTCCAGATCACGTGAAGTGATGGTGTCGCTTTACTCTGCTCTGGTAAGACCTCACCTGGAGTCTTGTGTTCATTTTTGGGCACCACATTTTAAGAAGGATCTAGACAAGCTGGAACGGGTCCAGAGGAGGGTGATGAAGATGGTGAGGGGTCTGGAGACCAAGTCCTGTGAGGAAAGGTTGAAGGAGCTGGGGATGTTTAGCCTGGAGAAGAGGCGGCTGAGAGGTGATAGGATCACCATCTTCAAGTACTTGAAGGGCTGTCATCTAGAGGATGGTATGGAATTATTTTCTGTGGCCCCGGAAGGTAGGACCACAACCAGTGGGTTGAAATTACATCAAAAGAGTTTCCGGCTCGACATTAGGAAGAACTTCCTGACAGTTAGAGCGGTTCCTCAGTGGAACAGGCTTCCTCCTTGAGAGGTGGTGGGCTCTCCTTCCTTGGAGGTTTTTAAACAGAGGTTAGATGGTCATCTGACAGCAATGAAGATCCTGTGAATTTAGGGGGAGGTGTTTGTGAGCTTCCTGCATTGTGCAGGGGGTTGGACTCGATGACCCTGGAGGCCCCTTCCAACTCTGTGATTCCATGATTCTAAGCCAAATCTCCTACAGTTTCTTTTCGGTGGTGGTGGTGGGTGGGGAGCAGGGGCCAGGATTCCACTGTGGCTCTTTGCCTCGAGGCAGGGTCTCGTAGCCCTTCCTCCCTCTTTGGGCAGGAAGGAGAACCATGCTGCATCTTTACAAAAGCCGTTTGTAAGAACTGAGCTGAGCCAGGATGGCTTGCAGGGAGGGGAGAGGAGGAAGGGGTAGGCAGAGGCCTCCCAGCCCGGCTTTCCTGTACTGGGGATGGAGGTGGGGGGGATGGGAGAAGTGCCGTGCGTTCCTGGGGATGGAATTTGGAAAGTGCAACCACTTTCCTGGCTGCACGAAGGAGCATCTGGTTTTCATAAGGAGCTCTGGGCCGGGCAGGGAGGTGGAAGCTCAGAGGAAAGAGGCCCGTGGCGACACACTTCAGAGAGAGAGAGACAGAGACACAGAGAGAGAGAGAGAGACAGACAGAGACAGACAGAGAGACAGAGACACAGAGAGAGAGAGAGAGAGAGAGGCACACAGACTAGAACAGGACCGAGCCATGTTGGGTTGGGTTGGGCTGGGCCATGTGTGTATCTATTTATGATTAGGCAGCAGAGATATAAACTTTATAAAGCCACAGATAAACAAAGATTTTTTTTTAAAAAAAAAAAAAACCTTGAAAAAACTTGAAAAATTATCACTCAGTCTTAAAGGTGCTTTCTTTGTATTTCTCCCATCATGGGATCCAGGGAACTGGGCAAAGGAAGCTCTGGCTCTTTCCTTCCTTCCCCAGGGGACCAGGAGGGGAAGGAGCCCCAGCCAATAGAAGGAAGAGAGGCTTAGCTCAGTAGCTCTGCTGTGCGATTGAGAGAGCCTGGCAAAGCAAGCTCTCCCTCCCCCAAGGGAGGAGCCTCAGCCAATGGAAAAAACAGAGGTTTTGCTCTGTAGCTCCTGTGTGATTGAGCAAGGCTTGCAAAGCAAGCCGTGATGCAGAAGGAAGCAAGAGAGAGAGAGAGAGAGAGAGAGAGAAGGAAGCAGATGACACCAGTTGCTTGGGGGCCTGATAGGAGCCCTCCGAAGGCCTGATTTGGCCCCCGTACTGCATGTTTGACATCCCTGGACTAGAATCTATCTCCCCCCCCCCCCCCCCGCTTCCTGCGCTGCCCACTAGGGAAAGGAAAAAATGAAATTGCTGAATCCAGTATTGGGAGGGGGGCATAAAAAGGGAGAGTCGTGCTTCAGGGAATCACTTAGTTATCACAGTCACAGACAGTGCCGTCAAGTCACAGCCGACCCACGGCGACCCAGTACGGTTTTCGAGGCAAGAGATGTTCAGAGGTGGTTGGCCCTTGCCTGCCTCTGCGTAGCAACCCCGGACTTCCTCAGTGGTCTCCCATCCAAGTTCTCACCAGGATCGACCCTGCTTAGCTTCTGAGATGGGATGAGATCAGGCTAGCCTGGGCCATCCAAGTGCAGAGTGCCTCTCCCACCTCCACCTCCTAACCTCCAAGGCCTATGGAGCAAATAGACTCTGAGCACATGCAAAGTGCCTCACCTTCCACATTTCATAACTACTTCGGAATAGGCGTTTTTAGAACTGAAGAAGAAGAACTGCAGATTTATATCCTGCCCTTCTCTCTGAATCAGAGACTCAGAGCGGCTCACAATCTCCTTTATCTTCCTCCGCCACAACAGACACCCTGTGAGGTGGGTGGGGCTGGAGAGGGCTCTCACAGCAGCTGCCCTTTCAAGGACAGAGTCTCAGAGCGGCTCACAATCTCCTTTCCCTTCCTCCCCCACAACAGACACCCTGTGAGGTGGGTGGGGCTGAGAGGGCTCTCACAGCAGCTGCCCTTTCAAGGACAACCTCTGCCAGAGCTCTGGCTGACCCAAGGCCATTCCAGCAGGTGCAAGTGGAGGAGTGGGGAATCAAACCCGGTTCTCCACCACTGCACCAAACTGGCTCTCCCGTTTGGAATATTAATTCCATGCTGTGTTGAGAACCAGAATTAGGTCTTTTTAAAAAAAGAAGTTCTCTTTTGTTCCAGCCTACCGAAGTAGAATAGTTGAGCAGCTTTTACTTTATTCACTCAGTTTCCCCAGTGGAAAAAAAGGATGCTCTTTATCTCTTTTCCCCTCCTACGAAGCATCAGTTGCTGGCCAACTTCTCTCTCTCTCACACACACACACACACATACGCACAAGCACACACACAAAGGTATGCATACAGAAGCAGTGGACAGATTGTGGTTTTTGAAAGAACTGAGTGTGGTTTGAGACATGCTGTTTTTTCCCCCCTTCACTCCCGTCCCACTGGTTCCAGACAAATAGTTTTTGCACGTTTTTGAAACCATGCAAAACCCCACAGTACTCGTCTGCAAAGATGGAAACCAGCATCCACACCCCAAGCAGCAATGTCAGCTCTCTTTCCAACGGCTTTCCAGACAAACAAGAACACCCCTATATCGCTCCACCTCCAGTGTGGCTCACTAGAGGAGCTCCGGGTGAACCGTGGATCCAGCAGAAATCTATAGGACTTGAAGCTCTCTGAAGCATCCTTCCTAAGATCACTGCTTCTTACTGAGTTTGGTGAAGTGGTTAAGTGTGCGGACTTTTATCTGGGAGAACCGGGTTTGATTCCCCACTCCTCCGCTTGCAGCTGCTGGAATGGCCTTGGGTCAGCCATAGCTCTGGCAGAGGTTGTCCTTGAAAGGGCAGCTGCTGTGAGAGCCCTCTCAGCCCCACCCACCTCACAGGGTGTCTGTTGTGGGGGAGGAAGGTAAAGGAGATTGTGAGCCACTCTGAGACTCTTTGGAGTGGAGGGCGGGATATAAATCCAATATATTCAACTTCTTCTTCTTCTTAAGTTGCAGGGGGATTTGGTCAGCATTTCTGCAGTAAGAATGCAAAACGTGAATGGAAGACACGCTTCCTGAACGCACACAGCTATGGGATGCCTCCGGGTTCAGATCTGAGACCCCAAGAAGATACTTTCGCAGAAGCACAAATAAAAGGCAAAGGGGCCCCTGGTGGTTGTGGGGATGGGAATTCCCAGTTCAGGGGTGGCCAAACTTGCTTAATATAAGAGCCACACAATGGATAAGAACATAAAAGAAGCCCTGTTGGATCAGGCCAATGGCCCATCCAGTCCAACACTCTGTGTCACAGAAGAACATAAGAGAAGCCCCGTTGGATCAGGCCAGTGGCCCATCCAGTCCAACACTCTGTGTCACATAAGAACATAAGAGAAGCCATGTTGGATCAGGCCAATGGCCCATCCAGTCCAACACTCTGTGTCACATAAGAACATAAGAGAAGCCATGTTGGATCAGGCCAATGGCCCATCCAGTCCAACACTCTGTGTCATAAGAACATAAGAGAAGCCCTGTTGGATCAGGCCAATGGCCCATCCAGTCCAACACTGTGTCATAAGAACATAAGAGAAGCCCTGTTAGATCAGGCCAGTGGCCCATCCAGTCCAACACTCTGTGTCATAAGAACATAAGAGAAGCCCTGTTGGATCAGGCCAGTGGCCCATCCAGTCCAACCCTCTGTGTCATAAGAACATAAGAGAAGCCCTGTTGGATCAGGCCAGTGGCCCATCCAGTCCAACCCTCTGTGTCATAAGAACATAAGAGAAGCCCTGTTGGATCAGGCCAGTGGCCCATCCAGTCCAACACTCTGTGTCATAAGAACATAAGAGAAGCCATGTTGGATCAGGCCAGTGGCCCATCCAGTCCAACCCTCTGTGTCATAAGAACATAAGAGAAGCTCTGTTGGATCAGGCCAGTGGCCCATCCAGTCCAACACTCTGTGTCATAAGAACATAAGAGAAGCCCTGTTGGATCAGGCCAATGGCCCATCCAATCCAACACTCTGTGTCACACATTTGCTAATATATGTGTGTGTGTATATATATATACACACTCACATATACATACATACATATACACACATATATACACAAACAGACACACACACACACACATATATATATACTGTGGCTAATAACCACTGATGGACCTCTGCCCCATATTTTTATCCAATCCCCTCTTAAAGCTGGCTATGCTTGTAGCCGCCACCACCTCCTGTGGCAGTGAATTCCACATGTTAATCACCCTTTGGGTGAAGAAGTACTTCCTTTTATCCGTTTTAACCTTTCTGCTCAGCAATTTCATCGAATGTCCACAAGTTCTTGTATTGTGAGAAAGGGAGAAAAGTACTTCTTTCTCTACTTTCTCCATCCCATGCATAATCTTGTCAACCTCTATCATGTCACCCCGTAGTTTCTCCAAGCTAAAGAACCCCAAGCTGCTTTGGAGGGCGGGCTCAATGGCATTATACGCTGCTGAGGTCCCTCCCCTTCCAAAACCCCTTCCTCCTGAGGCTCCACTCCCCAGACTGACAACCCTAGACATGGGCCCACCACCACCCTCCATAGATCTGCCCTCTTGCCAAACTAGCAGCCGGTCAAGGAGGGAGAGGCGCATTTCTACAAAAAAAAGAGAGAGACAGAGAAGAAGCCACAGAATTTTATTTACAAAGAGAGACAAGGAGAGAAAGAAGACGCTGGTCTAGAATGACAAAACCAGCGGTGTGGATTCAGATTCCAGAGTTTTGTACCAAAAACCTGGACTCCTGAGTGGTTAGCAGTACAAAACCATAATAAATACCTTGCCTTTAAAAAACAAAACGGACCGGATTGGAAAGAACAGAGAAGGGGAGAAAATGCCTGCTTCAGCATCTGGAGAAAGGGGTTAGGATGCCATGCTGACCCATCTCCACGTCTCTCGACCGAATGGTCTATTTTTATTACCCTTTTCACGGGGCGAAAGTGGAGGAGGTCAGTCCTGGATGGAAACCGCACAGCATGGCGACGGGCATGCCGGATTGAAACCTGTGGAGGCCCACAGGTGGTGCAAATCTTGGGGGCCCCCTCGCAAATGGTCTCCTCATATCTCCTACAGGCACGTTCTCAAAAGCCGCTTTGACAAAGCTGCAGGGGAGAGGCTGAGAGAGGCAAACTGGCCCGGGGGCCCTAAAGGTATGGGGACCCTTAGGCCGGTGCCTACTCGGCCTATTTGTTAATCCGGCCTTGGAGATGGGAGGGAGGGAAGATGGTCAGAACGAGGTTCAGCAAGGGGATCCTGGAAAGTTCCAGAAGGGTCTTCAAGCCAAAGGGAGGAACCGGGGCGAGGCGAATTGCGGGGGTTGTGGGCGACGAACGTTCCTCACACCGTCGTCATGACTTTGAGGGAGCCGGAGCGGAACCGCATGATCTTTTTCTTCAGCGCGTGCGAGGCTTTGATTTTGACAAAGACCTTGGGCTGCCCGCTGGCTGATTTTCCAGGCCCAGACGCAGACACGAGTTGTGGGGAGAGCTGCTGCGGCCACACCAGGCCACCGCTCTCGTCTGTGTCACTGGACGCCCCACTACTGTAAGGGGGAGGGGATTCGCTGAGGCTGGACTCGCTATCGGCGTAGGCCAGGCCTTCCTCCAGACGGCACATGGGCGCTTGGCGGGCCGGCTCTCCTGAACACTCCGAGTCGCTTCCGGCATAACTATACCCAACCGTACCTACCCCCTGCCGCATGCGGCGTGGCTCAATGGCGGCTCCTGTCGATGGATCCTCTTGACAGATTTCAGCCGTTGAGCGCCATTTGCGGTAGCCACCAGCCGTCTGGCCATGGGGCCTCCGTTGCTGGGCTGGTTTTAAAGCAGTTTCTTCCCGCTCAGCTGTCCCATATTTGACTCCCGGTTTATTGAGAAGGCTGTTCTCGGATTGTGAGCGGGACGCCTTCCTAGACCGAGGAGAGCTTTTTCTTCCTGCCCCCTTTCTCCCCACAGCCTCACCTCCCTCTTCAGTGAAGCGGCATTTCTTGGTGGGCGCTGATCCTCGAGGTCGCTCCCTTGAATTCAGAGGGGTCCGTTCCGGTGAAAGTTCCACCGAGCGGCCCTTGGTGAGGGGCGGGGGTTTCTTTTTGCCACCCCGGTGAGCTTGCTGGGCCCTTGTGGGATGTTGGGCAGGGATGTACTGGGCTTTCACCATTAAGCAGGCCGCATCCTCAAGCTCGTAGGAAATGGGATCTTGGCCGTTCCGCCGAGAGGGCCCATCCTCTCCATCCGGCAGAGGGGATGGTGGGTAAGCAGCTTCGTATTGATCCACGGAAACAGGCCTCATGTGGGCGAGTGCCTGCAGCTTGGGGGGTTTCTTGAGGCTAGAATGGGGTGGGCTATAGTCCTCCGCTACCACCTTGGCAGCCAATGTCCTCTCAGCGGCAGCATCCCAGGAGGACCAAATGCGGGCGGATGCTGCAGTTCCGCCCTCGTGGCCAGAGGGCGAAGGGGTGCTGCTGCCTCTTTCCATGGATGGAGGGTGTCTGCGTTCCGCCTGAGAGGGAAGCAGCTCTGTGGGTCTCTTGCAGAAGCTGTTCTGCCTGGCCACGCCACCCTTGGCCGGGGCGGGGGGTTCCGAGCCGAGGCTAGTCCGAGGTTTGCTGCCTCTCACCAGCTGGCTGCGGCGGCGGATGAGGCGCGAGATGTAGCTCTCCACTTTGTGGCAGTGCGAAGCGGCCTCTGAGTAGAATTGGAACTCGTTGCCATAGGCGTCCAGGTTTCCCTCTTGGTCTGTCGGGTAGCCCAGCGCCTGGGAGGCGGCTGAAGAGAAAGCGGGGTCCTCGTACAGATGGCTGCGGATTAAGGAGTTCTGCAGAGCCACGGCGTGGAGAGGGCTGGGGTACAGAAAAGGGTCTGGAGGGTAACGCGTCGTCAGAGGCTCTGCGGAGTAGTCTTGGGAACTGGAGTAGGGGGCAGAGAAGGAGCGGGGCACTTTGCTCCTGTTGGCCCCATCTTTGCTGCTGTTAGCCATGTCACCTGTGAAGGGGGAGAGAGAGAAAGAGAAAGATGGACACTGTCTGAAACTTTCTGCGGAGGGTCTGGGAAGATTATCTCAGTCAGATGCTGCTCCAAGAGAAGCAAGTGGGGTATACCTTTCTAGTGACTGTGGTACTTTGAAGCTAATTGTTAGCTGGGAGGATCGCCGCAGTGCTTGATTCAAAAGATGCCTTTGGTTAATCAGCATCTTTTAAAATTCTGTTTAACAGAAGCACTTGCACACACAAAAAAGGTCGTAGGTGCCACTGGGAAAGAGGTACTCCCTCTTCCTTCATCCACAACAGGGAATACCTCTTCTAAGACAGTTTCAGAGGACCACCCCGTTGGTCTGTAATGGAATAGCCCAACTTGAGTCCAGCAGCATCATAAAGAAAAACAAGATTTTTGGGGTACAAACTGTTTAGAATCAAAGCTCCCTCCATCATAGACAATTCTTGAAAGCTTACACACACACAAACACAAATCTTGCCGGTATCCAGGGCTTTCTTTTTTAGCAGGAACTCCTTTGCATATTAGGCCACACCCACCTGATGTAGCCAATCCTCCAAGAGTGGGCCCTGTAAGAACAGACGTGTAAGCTCTTGGATTGGCAACATCAGGGTGTGTGTGGCCTAATATGCAAAGGAGTTCCTGCTACAAAAAAAGACCTGTTGGTATCTATGGGCTTGTATCTAGCTGTTCTTTTGAGACAGTACTCGTAGAGAGCGTCTCACGGAAAACAAAGAATATATGCTTTGCTTCCTCCACTTGCAGCTGCTGGAATGGCCTTGGGTCAGCCATAGCTCTGGCAGAGGTTGTCCTTGAAAGGGCAGCTGCTGTGAGAGCCCTCTCAGCCCCACCCACCTCACAAGGTGTCTGTTGTGGGGGAGGAAGGGAAAGGAGATTGTGAGCCGCTCTGAGACTCTTTGGAGTGGATGGCGGGATATAAATCCAATATCTTCATCTACCTCACAGGGTGTCTGTTGTGGGGGAGGAAGGTAAAGGAGATTGTGAGCCACTCTGAGGCTCTTCGAAGTGGAGGGCGGGATATAAATCCAATATCATCTTCCTCTCCTTCCCTTTACTACTGCTGCTTTTGTTTCTATGCACATATAAGCAGATGGGAACTCAGATCATAAATTGTCTTTAACTTGGTGAGAAGAATCTTACTTATTTTCCACTGCTAGAACACTTTGTACGGGCCAGTGTCAACCCGCCCCGTATGCTCCAGGTTTTTTCCAACCATCCTACTTTTTCCTTGATGCCCACTCTAATGAATTGTTTTCCTTCCTTAAAAAGGTCAAGGTAGTCCCCTGTGCAAGCACCAGTCGTTTCCGACGCTGGGGTGACGCCGCATCACGACGTCTTCACGGCAGACTTTTTTACGGGGTGGTTTGCCCTTGCCTCCCCCAGTCGTCTAGACTTTCCCCCCAGCATCTCCCCTGATTATTTCTTATGGCAGCCACACTCGCTCCCTGATTAACCATCCAGCTTGAATTTATAAATTTTACAGCAGTGTGGAGGATTCCACTAGAGAATTTCCACCCAGAGCATCTTCTCCCTTTCCTGAGGCAGACCAAAGGTACCCTTTCTCTCACCCTCACTGGGGAAAACATCCTACAGGGAGACAGGAGCAGATCTACATGTTTTTTGGAAAGGAAAGGTCCCCTGTGCAAGCACCAGTCGTTTCCGACTCTGGGGTGACGTTGCTTTCACAACGTTTTCACGGCAGACTTTTTTACGGGGTGGTTTGCCATTGCCTTGCCATTGCTTTCCCTCCAGCAAGCTGGGGACTCATTTTACCGACCTTAGAAGGATGGAAGGCTGAGTCAACCTCGAGCCGGCTACCTGAAAACCCAGCTTCCACCAGGGATCGAACTCAGGTCGTGAGCAGAGCTTAGGGCTACAGTACTGCAGCTCTAACACTCTGCGCCACGGGGCTCTTGCATGTTTTTTGAGGGGGGGGGCAAAATTAAAAAATGACACCCCCTTATGGACCCATAGAATAGACTCTATACCCAATTTGGCCTCTGCCTCCCCCTAGATCTGGGACAAGCAACCCCCCTCTGCGCCCCCCATATCCAGCCCTGCAGGGAGACCACCAAATCCCCCCTAATCAGAGAACTGTGACAACTATGCACACAGACACGTCAGGAAATAAGATACACCCTCCCCCTCAAATCAAGTATGCCCCTCACTGACTCACCCACGGATTTGGGGCGCTCACTGGCATAGCCAATCCTGGAGTAGGACCCCGAAGCAGAAGGAAAACTGGAAGAGGAATCGCCAAACCCGGATGCCGGAGAATCAGAGGCGACGGCCGACTGCGGGCCCTCGCAGAAACCTGGCGGAGAATTGACATATGTGATTTTTAAAAAAGAGTTATTTTCACCTGCTACCTGCCAGTGAAGCAGACTTTCCCCCCAAGTTTGGTCACTCACGAGCAAAGTCAAGATGTTTAGATGACCCTATGCAGGGGTCGTTTTGCAGAAAAATAGGTGGCGCTCGTTATCATAACTCATTAGCATACGCTGCTCCGCCCCAGCCAAAAGCAACCCGTCGCAAGAAAGGAGAGCCCCCGGCGAGCGAGGCCTGCTTGGGCTGGCTAGAGATCCAGCCAGCCCAAACAGGCCTCGCTCACCTGGGGCTCTCCTTGGCCGCCCCCCTCCCAGTCAAAAGGCCAGCGAGCCACCCGACACCCAAAATCACATAAGAAGTGGAGAAAGGGTGGTGTGGGCTTCTCCAGGGTTTAATGAGGGCTGCTGGGGGTGTGGCAAAGCCCCTGGTGGCTGGCTGGCTGCCCGCTCTCCTAATCCAGGGATTCTTATGCAGCTGCACCTCCTATTCAATGGACAAGGTAGGTGGGGAGGAAGAGGGGGAACCCTCAGAAAGGTTCAGGAGCTGTGCTCCTGTGAGCTCCCGCTGAATCTGAGGCCTGACCCTACGACTTGCAGGGTGGGAGCAGAAGTATTCCCTAGAAGCGTCATACCACCTCGAACCCAGAACTGAGAGATTCCTGCAGTGGCTCCTTGGCTCTGATCCTTACCTGAGCTTGGCCAGCTGTCCGTCTCTGTTGCCTCCCTGCCCGTCTTCTCAGGGTAAAGTCGCAGTAGCCCCAGCTGCTGTTCCAGTTCCCACATCAAACCAGGCAGCGCATCCTGAAAAGCAAGGAAATAAAATCAGCTCCTCCTTTAAGGGTCAAGGATTTCTATGCCTGGCGTTACCTGAAGAAAACTCTAACTGAACTACCATGCAAAAGGTCAAGGTAGTCCCCTGTGCAAGCACCAGTCGTTTCCGACTCTGGGGTGATGTCGCATCATGTTGTTTTCCCAGCAGACTTTTTACAGGGTGGTTTGCCGTTGCCTTCCCCAGTCCTCTACACTTTCCCCCCAGCAAGCTGGATCTGGATACTCATTTTACCAACCTCGGAAGGATGGAAGGCTGAGTCAACCTCGAGCCGGCTGCCTGAACCCAGCTTCCACAGGGATCGAACTCAGCTCATGAGCAGAGCTTGGACTGCAATACCGCAGCTTAGCGCTCTGCGCCGCAAGACTCCATAGAACTACCGTGACAGAATACCATCACTACGAGTAACTTAAAACGATTACGACAATGCACTGTTGTCTTTGTTGCACAGAACGACAGCGGACTAGTCCCAAAATATGCGTGCGTTTTCATGGCAATACAGTGAATGGAAAGTCCCAAGACAAATATCTTCCCCTATTTGGTAAATTTACAACATCACTCCCTAGCCCATGTCTCTTGAGCCTTACAAGATGCCTAAAACCCCGGAGAGCTACCGCTGATCACAACAGACAAAAAGGTCAAGGTAGTCCCCTGTGCAAGCACCAGTCGTTTCCGACTCTGGGGTGACGTCGCATCATGCTGTTTTCCCAGCAGACTTTTTACAGGGTGGTTTGCCGTTGCCTTCCCCAGTCCTCTACACTTTCCCCCCAGCAAGCTGGATCTGGATACTCATTTTACCAACCTCGGAAGGATGGAAGGCTGAGTCAACCTCGAGCCGGCTGCCTGAACCCAGCTTCCACAGGGATCGAACTCAGCTCATGAGCAGAGCTTGGACTGCAATACCGCAGCTTAGCGCTCTGCGCCGCAAGACTCCATAGAACTACCGTGACAGAATACCATCACTACGAGTAACTTAAAACGATTACGACAATGCACTGTTGTCTTTGTTGCACAGAACGACAGCGGACTAGTCCCAAAATATGCGTGCGTTTTCATGGCAATACAGTGAATGGAAAGTCCCAAGACAAATATCTTCCCCTATTTGGTAAATTTACAACATCACTCCCTAGCCCATGTCTCTTGAGCCTTACAAGATGCCTAAAACCCCGGAGAGCTACCGCTGATCACAACAGACAAAAAGGTAAAGGTAGTCCCCTGTGCAAGCACCAGTCGTTTTCGATTCGTGGAGAGCCAGTTTGGTGTAGCGGTTAAGTGCGCGGACTCTTATCTGGGAGAACCGGGTTTGATTCCCCGCTCCTCCACTTGCACCTGCTGGAATGGCCTTGGGTCAGCCATAGCCCTGGCAGAGGTTGTCCTTGAAAGGGCAGCTGCTGTGAGAGCCCTCTCCAGCCCCACCCACCTCACAGGGTGTCTGTTGTGGGGGAGGAAGGGAAAGGAGATTGTGAGCCGCTCTGAGACTCTTCATAGTGGAGGGTGGGATACAAATCCAATATCTTCTTCTTCTTCTTCTGGGGTGACGTTGCTTTCACAACGTTTTCATAGCAGACTTTTTACGGGGTGGTTTGCCCTTGCCTTCCCCAGTCATCTATGCTTCCCCCCCAGCAAGCTGGGTCCTTGTTTTACCAACCTCGGAAGGATGGAAGGCTGAGTCAACCTGGAGCCGGCTACCTAAACCCAGCTTCCACTGGGATCCAACTCAGGTCGTGAGCAGAAGGTTCCGACTGCAGCACTGCAGCTTTACCACTCTGCGCCACGGGGCTCAACAGACAAGCCGGGACTGAATACTCCTATTTTCTGACTTGGTATAAGTCATGGGGTTGCAACGAGTTGGACTCCACTCTGTAACTGAAAAACAACAAAAATAAGGCAAGTTCTTATGTCCCTGACACGGTTATCCCTGAGAATTCCTCCTTCATTTACTGCAGGAAAGAGTGAACCCTGTATATCAGGCAGGTGGCGTGTCAAGAACACAGTATAGGAAGAGAAATGAAGGCTACAGGGTGACCTTTGACCTCCAGACAGATGGGTGCACAAGGGACAAAAGGGGCTCATTTGGGACTATCACTCAAAGTTCCGTCTGGAAACAAAGGGCAAAAGTCTCACCCCGCCAAAGGAAAGAGGTGGGGTGAGGGAGTTTGCTGCAGAAAACTCTCGCCAATCTTTCTTGCGAGTTTACGCCAAGGGGAAACACAGGGGATTGTGGGAAAACGGCCACCCGTCATGGAAGAACAGACCTCTTAGTGATCTGGCTATGCAGAAGAAGACGACGACTGCGGATTTATACCCCGCCTTTCTCTCTGAATCAGAGACTCAGAGTGGCTTACAATCTCCTATATCTTCTCACCCCTCAAAAGGAACCCTGTGAGGTGGGTGGGGTGGAGAGGGCTCTCACAGCAGCTGTCCTTTCAAGGACAATTCTGTGAGAGCTATGGCTGACCCAAGGCCATTCCAGCAGGTGCAAGTGGAGGGGTGGAGAATCAAACCCGGTTCTCCCAGATAAAGAGTCGGCACACTAAACTGCTAAACCAAACTGGCTCTGCAGACAGATGAAGATAAAAAAAATGGGGTAGCAACAGTCACAAGTCAGAGCTCTTCTTTTTTTTTTTAGCAGGCGCGCACAGAAACACCGTTCCAGCTGCCTTGACGTCAGGGGTGTGGCCTAATTTGCAAATGAGTTCCCGCTGGTTTTTTTCTACCAAAAAAAAGCCCTGGATTCAACTGAATATTATGGAGAAGGAACCAGAAAGAGAAGAGGTACAAGGAGGAGGGGGGAGTCCTTAACCCCACCTGACACAAGTCAGAAAAATTAACTCTACAGCAAGTTGCATTTGCATGATTAGAGCGGGTGCGGCTTGAACGGACGCAAATTAGCTTGGCTGCAATTTGAAAGGGTCACGGAGAGGGCATGCAACTTTCACTTCTAAATCTGCATGCATTTAAATGAATTAGCATAGGTGAAGAAGAAGGGGCCTTCTCTCCACCACACCCCCCCGCCCCCTACACAGCAGATGCAAGAAATGGCTCAGGTGAGATTTCGCTGCAGAAAGAAACCGGACGGAGGTGGCTTTGTGAGCCAAGTTAAAGGCTGGGAAAAGACCTCAGAATCTAAGGGGCCAGAGAGGATGAAGGAGAGGAACTAAGCAGAATCATAGACGGAAGCTCCATGGTCATCTAGTCCTACCCCCTGCATAATGAAGGAAATTCACAAATACCTCCCTCGCACACCCCAGTGATCCCTGCTCCATGCCCAGAAGATTGCCCCCCCCCCAAAAAAAAAACCCTTCCAAGATCCCTAGCCATACTGGCCTGGAGAAAAATTGCTATCTGACTCCAGTGGTGAACAACATTCCTTGGATGTGTAAGAAAGGGCCACAAGAACGAAGCCCTGAAGCAACCCTTCCTGGCCTGTCACATGATAAGAACATAAGGGAAGCCATGTTGGATCAGGCCAATGGCCCCTCCAGTCCAACACTCTGAGTCACAGAAGAACATAAGAGAAGCCCTGTTGGATCAGGCCAATGGCCCATCCAGTCCAACACTCTGTGTCACAGAAGAACATAAGAGAAGCCCTGTTGGATCAGGCCAATGGCCCATCCAGTCCAACACTCTGTGTCACAGAAGAACATAAGAGAAGCCCTGTTGGATCAGGCCAGTGGCCCATCCAGTCCAACACTCTATGTCACAGAAGAACATAAGAGAAGCCATATTGGATCAGGCCAATGGCCCATCCAGTCGAACACTCTGTGTCACAGAAGAACATAAGAGAAGCCCTGTTGGATCAGGCCAGTGTGGCCCATCCAGTCCAACATTCTGTGTCACAGAAGAGCATAAGAGAAGCCATGTTGGATCAGGCCAATGGCCCATCCAGTCGGACTCTGTGTCACACAGTGGCCAAAAAAACAGACGCCATCAGGAGGTCCATCAGTGAGGCCAGGACACTAGAAGCCTTCCCACTGTTGCCCCCATCCCAACCAAACACCAAGAATACAGAGCATCACTGCCCCAGACAGAGAGTTCCAACGATAAGCTGTGGCTAATAGGCGCTGATGGACCTCTGCTCCATATGCTTATCCAATCCCCTCTTGAAGCTGGCTATGCTTGTAGCCCTGCGACCTCCTATGGCAGTGCATTCCATGTGTTAATCACCCTTTGGGTGAAGAAGAACTTCCTTTTATCCGTTCTAACCCGACTGCTCAGCAATTTCACTGAATGCCCACGAGTTCTCGTATGGTGAGAAAGGGAGAAAAGGACTTCTTTCTCTGCCTTCATCCCTTGCATAATCTTGTAAACCACAATCATGTCACCCCGCAGTTGACGTTTCTCCAAAGTAATAATAATAATAATAATAATAATAATATTTTATTTTTATATCCCGCCCTCCCCGCTAGGCGGGCTCAGGGCGGCTAACAGACACGGGAGTCTCATGATTCACATTAAACAATAATAGACATGGGAGTCCCGTGATTCATAAAACATAACAACTTAAACATTAATTACAATAAATTATTTAAAAAACATAAAAACATATAAACATATAAGATATAAAAATAGGTGCTAAAATGATGTATTTAAGATGGCTAAGTGTCTATTCATTCATTAATCAGGTTCCGTCTTAGTTGCCACATGGTGACTCAAATGCTAACTGAAAAAGAAATGTTTTGCAAAGTCTGCTTAAGTTCACAGAAACAGCATTGCTGTCAGGTGACCATCTCGCCTCTGTTTAGAAACCTATGTTTAAAAATCCCTCCTAGAGATCTGTTGTAATTCCCGGAGGTCTCTTGGTTCCACCTGGAGGTTGTCAGCTGTGCCCAGCAGGGGACCAACGGCAGGTGATTACTGCACCTTCTGAACTCCCACAGGTAGACCTCCAGGGCACCACTGTTCTCCCTAGGGTTGCCAATCCCCAGGTGGGGGCAGGGGATCCCCTGGTTTGGAGGCCCCACCTGCTTCACAGCCATCAGAAGGCGGGGGAGGTGAGAGGAAAATGTCTGCTGGGCACTCCATTATTCCCTATGGAGACGGATTCCCATAAAGCATAGTGGAGAATTGAACCGTGGGTATCTGGGGCTCGGAGGGGGGTGGGGCCTGTTTTTTGAGGTAGAAACACCCAATTTGCAGCGTCGCATTCATTGCCTCTCCTCAAAACCCCTGCCAAGTTTCAAAAGGATTGGACCGGGGGATCCAATTCTATCAGCCCCCAAAGAAGGTGCCCCTATCCTTCATGATTTCCAGTGGAGGGAAGGCATTTAAAAGGCGTGCGGTCCCTTTACATGTGATAGCCAAAACTCCCTTTGGAGTTCAATGATGCTCGTCACAACCTTGCTCCTGGCTCCACCCCCAGTGTCTCCTGGCTCCGTCCCCAAAGTCCCCAGATATTTCTTGAATTGGACTTGGCAACCCCACCCCAGAAGATTTCTGGAGGCAGCAGGGAGAGTTCTGTTTGCAAGGTCTTTGCTCTCGAGGGATTGGGCGGCAGGTTCCTGTTGGAGCAAGAATCTACATAAACCCAGTCTGACAGCTACAGTATGACAGCTGGTGATCTAGCTGCCAGGCTAGGTCACAGTGACCTGATCAGCAGACCGGCTTGAGCCGGCAGAAGCCAAGTGATGCAATCTGCTGAGTCAGCACGGCCAGGATTGGCTGCTTGGACTATATATGATCTGTGTGTGCATCACACAGGTCTCTCCCTGTGAGATGGTGGTTAGGCGAAGCACTTTGTCCGTGGAGGTGATATTGTATAGACTGCACAAGAGAGCACTTGTTGTGTATATATGTTAATACACCTTTTGGCACTAGTTGCACGTGTCTGCCTGATTTTCTTTCCTGAAGCCCTGTGTCGGGCAAGTCATCTCCCTCACTCTGCTACTCCCGCTCCGACAGGGTTATGGGCCCAGCACGCTTCCGCTGCGCGGAGGAGAGAGTTGAGAGTTGAGCTGACTGTGAGTTTGGAAAGAGCCGGAGGCGAGGAACGCCGGTGAAGGACACAGAAGCACCACCGTTCTCTGTTTGAGAGCCAGAGGGACGTCGGCAGCCAGCTGTGAGGAGGAGTCGGCACGATGGCTCAGCAACAGCTTGGAGTAGCCGTTGAGAAGCTCACCTCAGCCAACTACGCGGTGTGGAGCCTGAGAATGCAACACTACCTCAAGCGTGAAGGGCAATGGCTGTTCGTGAGTAACCCCCCTGCTGACTTATCTCCTGCCGAGACTGTGTTATCGGATAAGGCACTGGCCAACATAGTGCTATCTATAGGAGATGACCAGCTGGTTTATGTGCGAGGGAAGGACACTCCCAAGGCTGCCTGGGACGCGTTGAGTGCGGTGCATGTTAGCACCACTGCTGGTTCCCTCATGGCCTTGACAAGGAGGATGTTCCGCACCGTTATGCCGGCTGGAGGGTGTGCGAAAGATCACATCAAACGGCTAACGGACTGTTTCGTTGAGCTGGAGGCAAGAGGCAAGACTGTAGCTCCAGACGACAGAGTGTACATTTTGCTGTCGTCGTTGCCACCTGAGTACACTCCCCTGATAACTTCTCTGGAGACGGTGGACGTAGCGACCCTGACCATGGAATACGTCTGTGCCCACCTGCTTGACTTCCAAGAGAGAATTGCGGCCGTGAGCTGTCCGGGGGTGTCGGCCGGGCAGCGTGCTGTTATCGGTGTGTCCGGGAAGACAGCCAAGAATGAGCCAGCTTTTGCTGCTGGCAGGCGTCCGAAGGTGGAGGAAGTGGAGCCGACTGCGTTTGCAGTCCGTCGCTGCTATGGATGCGGGTCGTCGCAGCACCTGCTCCGAGCTTGCCCTGAGAGGGAGAAGAGGCGGGGGCGTGTGCGGCGAGAGCGGAGGACCGCCAGCCCGTGTGAGGAAGCAACCCGGCTGGTCACGTCTGCAGTAGAGAGCACAGGGTCTGCTTGGATTTTAGACTCCGGGGCAACGAGCCATCTCTGCTGCGAGAAGGAGTTGTTGAAAAACATTGACAGTCCTGAGCATAAGTATGTGAGATTGGCTGATGGGACCACTGCCAATTCTGTTTGCTCAGGCAATGTGGAATTTCCTGCACTGAAATGTATGTTGCAAAATGTGTTGTATGTACCCTCACTGCAGTCTAACCTGTTGAGTGTTAGCACACTGTTTGACCAGGGATACCAGGTGAGATTTGAGAAAACCTGCTGCAAAATCCTGGGAGGTGGGGGAAAGTTGCTTGTGACAGGAAAGAGGGAAGGTAAACTGTATGTGGTCCAGAGTGATTGTGCCCAGGTGGCTCAGGTGTCGAATGAGCCTGTGCACAATAATTGTATACATTTGCTCCATAGGAGACTTGGGCACTGCGGATTTAGGGCGTTAAAGAAAACCCTGGAGCTTGTGCCTAGTTTGAAAGTAAATCCTTGCAAATGTTACTTGGATTGCCAGGTCTGCAAGAAGACCAAAAGCAAGGCGTGTGCTGTTGCTAAAGAAAGCTCAAGGGAAAGCACACGAGCCCTGGAACTAGTCCATTTAGACGTTATTGGCCCATTGCCAAAGAGTCTGTCGGGGAGGAGATACTGCTTGGTGGCCACCGACGACCACACGAGGTACGCGTGGGTTTTCACCATGGTGCATAAGTCTGAGGTGTATAAGACATTCACCAAGTGGGTCAAAGCAGTGGAGAGACAATTAGGGGTTAATCTCCTAGCTGTACAAACCGACAGAGGGGGGGAATTCTTATCTAACCAGATGAAACGTTGGCTGGAGAACAAGGGCATTGCCCACCGTCTGACGAACCCAGCAACGCCCCGAGAAAATGGGCATGGGGCTGTATTGCAGAATGTGATGTATTGCATGTTAGAGGATGCACAACTGCCAATGACCTATTGGGCAGAAACCATACATGCAGCTGTTTTTTTGCAAAACAGGGTTTGGTGTAATACTGTGAAAAATGTGCCTTACAGGTTACTGTTGAACAAGACCCCAGATTTGAGTTCTTTAAAAGTCTTTGGGTCACGGGCTCGGGTTGGCATCCACTCCACGAGTAGCGGGGAGGGGGATGTCCGGGCAGAGAGCCTAATTTTTCTGGGCTACAAGCCAAGGGCCAGGTGTTATCGTTTCTGCAATAGCAAAAGCAAGATAACACTTAATAAGAGTGCCCAGTTCAATGAAGAAAGCAGCTGGCCAAGGTTGCACTCCTTGCAGAAACAATTTGTCCTGCTGCCAAGTAGCGATAACGATGTTGGAGCGCAGCCCAGAACTCCAGCCCAGGAGGTGGCACCCAGTGGGGCTGGAGAAGGTGAGCCGAATGCTGGCACAGAGCCTGACGAGCAGAGTCAGGAGGCAGAGCCCCAAATGCAGGAACTGGAGGTAAAGTGTGAGAGTCAGGAGGTTCAACACCCAATTACAGGGGCAGAGCAACCAGCCCAGGAGGTGGGAACAGAGCAACCCGAAGAAGACAAAGCTGGTCCAAGCACAGGGCCACGGGTGTCTGCCAGGTCCACCAAAGGCCAACGTCCCGCTAGGTACAAGTGTCCCTATGTCACTCTGACTGTCAATCCAGACCCACCCGGATTTGAGGAAATGTTAAAAGAAAAGGCTAAGAAATGGAAAGCCTGGGTGGCAGAGTGCGAGGCAAGGGAGAAGGAGGCTGAAGCCAAGCGTCTGAAAGAGCTGGCTGAACAGGAACACGATGATGTGTTTTACAATCATGATGAGTTCCTGAACGAATTCCGGAAAGGGTTCCGAGCTACGTAAATATGAACTGTAATGTTGCTGGTGGACATGTATGTAAACTGTGTGAAGTGTTTTGGTGCACTGGGTTTAAATAGATTAGGAGGTGTGTTGGAGCAAGAATCTACATAAACCCAGTCTGACAGCTACAGTATGACAGCTGGTGATCTAGCTGCCAGGCTAGGTCACAGTGACCTGATCAGCAGACCGGCTTGAGCCGGCAGAAGCCAAGTGATGCAATCTGC
The DNA here is from genome assembly GCF_032191835.1 of Heteronotia binoei. NCBI lineage: Eukaryota > Metazoa > Chordata > Lepidosauria > Squamata > Gekkonidae > Heteronotia > Heteronotia binoei. The sequence goes on along the minus strand of NC_083239.1, from coordinate 51,901,551 downwards.
TGAGTCAGCACGGCCAGGATTGGCTGCTTGGACTATATATGATCTGTGTGTGCATCACACAGGTCTCTCCCTGTGAGATGGTGGTTAGGCGAAGCACTTTGTCCGTGGAGGTGATATTGTATAGACTGCACAAGAGAGCACTTGTTGTGTATATATGTTAATACACCTTTTGGCACTAGTTGCACGTGTCTGCCTGATTTTCTTTCCTGAAGCCCTGTGTCGGGCAAGTCATCTCCCTCACTCTGCTACTCCCGCTCCGACAGTTCCGTCCTGGAGTGTGTCTTATTCCCCGGCACGCCCAGGCCAGCCCCATCTGAGGCAATATCCAGTGCTTAAAATTTTTCATTGACCTTCTGTCCTTTGCCGGATGAATTCCCATCGGAGAGGGGAGCTTCGACGGCGGAAAAGTTGGGTGATAAATGACCTCCCATTTCTGCCCGGCAATACCATTATGAGCCTGCATAATGTGAAGCTGGGTTTTGGAAGAGAGGGAAGGAAGCCTGCTCCCTTCTTGACTTGCCTCCTCCCAAAGTCTAGAGGGGGTGTAAAGATACCAAGGAAGGGTTTTCCTTCCTGCCTCCACGCCCATTTCTCTCCCCTTTGGGTGTCATGACCTAGGCTTGCCAATCTCCAGGTGGAGGCAGGGGATCCCCTGGCTTGGAGGCCCTCCCCCCCGCTTCAGAGTAATCAGAAAGTGCTGGTGGGGGAGGGAAATGTCTGCTGGGCACTCCATTATTCCCTATGGAGACGGATTCCAATAGAGTATGATGGAGAATTGATCTGGGGCTCGGGGGGGCTATTTATTGAGATAGAGGCACCAAATTCTCAGCATAGCATCCAGTGCCTCCCCCCAAAATACCCCCCAAGTTTCAAAAGGATTGGAGCAGGGGGTCCAATTCTATGAGCTCCCAAAGAAGGTACCCCTATCCCTCATTATTTCCATTGGAGGGAAGGCATTTAAAAGGTGTGCGGTCCCTTTAAGTGTGGTGGCCAGAACTCCCTTTGGAGTTCCACGGTGCTTGTCACAACCTTGCTCCTGGCTCCACCCCCAAAGTCCCCAGATATTTCGTGAATTGGACTTGGCAAATAGCAGGAGGAGGAGACCGCCAGCGGAAACGTCAAGCAAGGTATTGGCTGTGGCGGAAGTAACCTGGCAACTCCCAAGGCCTAGACTGTATCCAGTCCTGGATTTCTGTCCATGGTATGCAGGTGTCCACTGATGACCTCATCTTTTGCTTTCAATACATGGAAGTTTATGTCCCTCGTAGCTAGCAAATGAGCAGATACGGATGGAGGAGATGCAGTCATACTGGAGATCCTGAACCAAGATTATCAGTTCTGGATTGGGGAATTCCTAGAGATTTAGCAGTGGAGGGCAGGGAGGGGAGGGAACACAGAGGGGTATAATTTCAGTTTGGTGTAGTGGTTAAGTGCGCGGACTCTTATCTGGGAGAACCGGGTTTGATTCCCCACTCCTCCACTTGCATCTGCTGGAATGGCCTGGGGTCAGCCATAGCTCTCGCAGAGTTGTCCTTGAAAGGGCAGCTTCTGTCAGAGCTCTCTCAGCCCCACCCACCTCACAGGGTGTCTGTTGTGGGGGAAGAAGATAAAGGAGATTGTGAGCCGCTCTGAGGCTCTGATTCAGAGATTGTAAGCTGCTCTGAGGCTCTGATTCAGAGATTGTAAGCTGCTCTGAGGCTCTGATTCAGAGATTGTAAGCTGCTCTGAGACTCTGATTCAGAGAGAAGGGCAGGGAATAAATCTATGGTCTTCTTCTCTGGGAGAAGGAGATGATGGAGAAGGAGATAGATGGAGATGGAGAAGGAGATAGATGGAGATCATGAAGATGGAGAAGGAGAAAGAGAAATTGCGTTTATATCCTGCCCTTCACTTTCAATCTCCTTTCCCTTCCCCTCCCCACAGCAGACACCCTGTGAGGAGGCAGGTGGGGCAGAGAGAGCTCTACAAGAATGGCTCATGAGCAGAACCGCTCTGAGAGAGTTATGACTGACCCAAGGCCATTCCAGCAGGTGCAAGTGGAGGAGTGGGGAATCAAACCATAATCTCCCAGATAAGAGTCTGCGCACTGAACCACGACACCAAACTGGTTCAGGAAGGGACGGTGCCTCAAGAGGGTAGTCCGCTTTCCAAAGCAACCATTTTCTCCAGGGGAACTGATTCCTGTTGTCTGGAGATCAGCTGCAACAGTGGGAGATCTCCAGGGCCCACCTGGAGTTTGGCAACCCTGTTATCAGAAAGGTTTGTGGGGGGGGGGAGTGTTGTGTCCATGTGTGTGTGTTTGTGAGCACACAAGTCCAATCTCCATGACCAGGTGGACCCTAGAGACCCTCCAGTTAATCACTGCCCGCCCCCAACAGCAGCCCCCCTCAACTCCTGCAGATAAGAGCCCCTTTTCCCTTCTAACCTGCCGAGAAATGTGGCAGTCAAAAGAAATTCTCTAAAAGCCTCAAACCCCCCCCCTCCACGCGCCTGCCTTCTCCCTCCCCCCATAACAAATGGATTTTTTATCCATGTAAATTTCTTTCCCCCCTTCCCTTATCCTCTCTTGCCAAACAGCCGCTGCTGTTCTTATGCCTATACATTTCTAATCCCTTTCGGAATCCCTTTAAGCTCAAAGCTATCTGGCCGCTAAGACGCGCCAATTCCCCCAAACATTTCAAATCCATGCAAATGAGGTTTAACGGAGCCAATTGGCGACCGTGGTTACCGTACGACTTTTAAAAAAAAAATACATCCCATAGTTAGATGTTAGGAGACAATATAACATATATAACCCTGCATTCATCTCTTGGAGGGGAGAACCGTCCCTAATTTCTTACCACGTTCTAAAGAATTTAAGAATAGCACCACGGTTGTGTTTAAGGGCAGGGAAGACACTGGAATCCCGCATTAGATATGCCAAACAGTTTGGGATTGGTCCCACCGTTCAGCCTTCGGAACGAGGCAGCTTTCATTTTAAAAGGGGGACAGGTTTTAGGGTTGCCAGTCTCCAGGCGGGGCCTGGAGACCTCCCGCTTTGACGACTGATCTCCGGCTGGCAGAGATCAGCTCGCCCGGAGAAAATACTGCAAGAATAATCACCAGTCAACAATAATACCTTCACACATTCACTGTGTACATATGCTTTATTCAGTGCAATTCAAATAAGAACATAAGCCATGTTGGATCAGGCCAAAGGCCCATCCAGTCCAACACTCTGTGTCACACAGTGGCCAAAAAACCCAAGTGCCATCAAGAGGTCCACCAGTGGGGCCAAGACACCAGAAGTCCTCACACAGTTGTCCTCCCAAGCACCAAGAATACAGAGCATCACTTGCCCCAAACAGAGAGTTCCAACAATACGTTGTGGCTAATAGCCACTGATGGACCTCTGCTCCAGATGTTTATCCAATCCCCTCTTGAAGTTGGTTATGCTTGTAGCTGCCACCACCTCCTGTGGCAGTGAATTCCACTGTTATCCTTTGAGTGAACGACTTCCTTTTATCTGTTCTGACTGCTCAGCAATTTCATTGAGTGCCCACAAGTTCTTGTATTGCGGAAAGGGAGAAAAGTACTTCTTTCTCTACCTTCTCTATCCCGAGCATAATCTTGTAAACCTCTATCATGACACCCCTGAGTCAACGTTTCTTCAAGCTAAAGAGCCCCAAGCCTTTTAGCCTTTCTTCATAGGCAAAGTGTTCCAACCCTTTAATCACTCTAGTTGTCCTTTTCTGGACTTTCTCCAAAGCTATAATGTCTTTTTTGAAGTGTGGTGACCAGAATTGTGCACAGTACTCCATAAAATAAACATTCATCAAGTACAGACATATATTTGCAGCCTCTCAAAGCTGAAACACAGGATACTTTTCTCTCCCCCCCCCAAAAAAAGTCTTATTTCAAATTACTACTCAATGTTTCTGCAGGCAAATGCCTCTATAGAATCTGCAACTTTGGGTGGACCCTTCCAGCATTCAGCTGCACAATTCCAACTGAGAGAGTAAGGAACCATATTCCCAGGATTTCCCACGGTTTCGTATCCCCGGTCCTTCCTCAGCCTTTTATCTCAAAGACACTGCTTCTTGGAGCCACAGTACATATTACTTCAAATATGGATGCTTTTTTTGAGCAGGAACACATGGGAACGCAGTTCCAGCTGGCTTGGCATCAAGGGGTGTGGCCTAAAATGCAAATGAGTCCTTGCTGGGCTTTTTCTACAAAAAGCCCTGTGTAAAACAACAGTGATGTCAGGGGGTGTGGCCTAATATGCAAATGATTCCTGCTGGGGTCTTCCTACAAAGAAAGCCCTGCACTCATGTAATTTAAAATCTCTGTTTCCAGCTGGCTGCTTTGAAGGGCGGACTCTAGGGCATCATATAGGGTTGCCAAGTCCAATTCAAGAAATATCTGGGGACTTTGGGGTGGAGCCAGGAGACATTGGGGATGGAGCCAGGAGCAAGGGAGTGACAAACACAATTGAACTCCAAAGGAAGTTCCGGCCATCACATTTAAAGGGACGGCACACCTTTTAAATGCCTTCCCTCCATAGGAAATAATGAAGGATAGGGGCACCTTCTTTTGGGGCTCATAGAATTGGATCCCATGCCACCTCTAATTCCAAACACCAAACAAACCCTTTCCTTCTTCATTCTTTCCACCTTCTCACTCCCTCCTATCTCTGCCCTCCCTGTTCCAAAAATATACTGGAAGCCTAGAATGCAGGAGGGAAAACGCTTCTCTATTGAAATTAGGGTGAACCGGAGGGGGGGGGGATGAGATGATGTCGATTTGCCTAATTGAACCTGAGCACAAATTCTGAATTTGTGGAATGCATTAAAAAGAAAAGGTTGGAGGGGAAGGAAGCCTGCAAGAACTCAGCCCTTTCTCCACACACACCCCCCTCCTGCATCCCTCAAAATTTAAATCTAACCTACTTTTTACCTGAGATGATTCCAGCTGCAACTGTGATAATCAGGCGAGCGTCCCTTAAGGGGACAGAAGAGATAACTTCAAAGCCAGAGAATTTAATAAAATAAAATAAAACGCTATTGGTGTGGCAGACGCTTTATTCTTTTTTGGAGGCACATGCGGGTATTTGACAGAAGCGGCTTTTTTTTTCTTTTTAACCCAGAGAGCCTGTTTTTTCCAAAAGAAACCATCAAGCAGTGGTGAAGGTCTCATTCAAATCGTACCTTTCCAGCACACAGCGACTTCTTCACTGCAGGAATCTTTGCAGCTCCGAATCGCATGAGAAAGCGCCAGTTTCGGAGGGAGGGGGCAAAGCCGTGCATGACCCACCCAACTCCAATTATCAGAGGAGCACGGTATCCAGGGCTCTTTTTGTAGCAGGAGCTCCTTTGCATATTAGGCCACACCTCCCTGATGTAGCCAGTCCTCCAAGGGCCTATAAGCTCTTAAAGGATTGGCTACATCAGGGAGGTGTGGTCTAATATGCAAAGGAGCTCCTGCTACAAAAAGAGCCCTGACGGTATCTCAGCACAGTTTGTGTTTCCCTTGCAAGACCTCAGGCGTGAGCTGTCCTCTGCTCAGGTTCAGCAAAGCCAGTGGCGGACTGGCCAGGGTGTCAGTTTGCCCGATGGCAAGTGGGCCCCTGATGAAATGGGCTCCCTTAAACTTAAGACAATCTGTGGAAAAATGTTAATGACCTTTTAGTAGCCTGAAAATATAATAGGCGTTCCAATGTTATTACTGTAATGCAACTAAAATTTATGTTGCATTTAGGGTAGCCAGCCTCCAGGTGGGGCCTGGGGATCTCCCGCTTTTACAACTGATCTCCAGCTGGCAGAGATCAGCTCCCCTGGGGAAAATGCAATCTGGATTTACATTTAGTATCTGCTGTATACTGACAATAATGCGTACAATATACGTACACTGTAATTACTAACACACACACACATTTACATTTATTTTGCAAAAGTTTTAATTGTAACTTTTTCCCCACTTATGTATTTTTGAAAATTTTATTTATTTCTTATAAAATTAAATGATAGCCTTATACTTGTGGGTGGGGCCCCCTATGTCTCCTGGCAACCGATATTTTTAGGCCCAGTCCGCCACTGAGCAAAGCTTCTCTCCTCTTTTGCTAAGAACATCAGAACAGCCCTGCTGGATCAGACCTGTGGACCATCTCATCCAGCATCCTGTCTCACACAGGGGCCAATCAGTTCCTCTGGAGGGCCAACAACAGGGCAAAGAGGCTGAGGTTTTCCCCTGATGCTGCCACCTGGCTCTGGGATTCAGAGGCTGACTGCCTCTGAATCAGGAGGTTTCCTTATGAACATCAGAAAAGCCCTGCTGGGTCAGACCACTGAAGGTCCATCTAGTCCAGTATCCTGCCTCATACAGTGACCAGCCAGTTCCTCTGGAGGGCCAACATCAGGGCAGAGAGGCTGAGGCCTTCCCCTGAGAAGAACATCAGAAGAGCCCTGCTGGATCAGACCATTGAGGGTTCATCTAGTCCAGCCTCCTGTCTCACACAGTGGCCAACCAGTTCCTCTGGAGGGCCAACAACAGGGCAGAGAGGCCGAGGCCTTCCCCTGAGAAGAACCTCAGAAGAGCCCTGCTGGATCAGACCAGGGAGGGTCCATCTAGTCCAGCCTCCTGTCTTACACAGTGGCCAGCCAGTTCCTCTGGAGGGCCAACAACAAGGCGCAGAGGCCGAGGCCTTCCCCTGAGAAGAACATCAGAAGAGCCCTGCTGGGTCAGACCAGGGAGGGTCCATCTAGTCCAGCCTCCTGTCTCACACAGTGGCCAACCAGTTCCTCTGGAGGGCCAACAACAGAACATAAGAACATAAGAGCATAAGAGAAGCCATGTTGGATCAGGCCAACGGCCCATCAAGTCCAACACTCTGTGTCACACAGTGGCAAAAAATGTTATATACAAACATACACTGTGGCTAATAGCCACTGATGGACCTGTGCTCCATATTTTTATCTAAACCCCTCTTGAAGGTGGCTATACTTGTGGCCGCCACCACCTCCTGTGGCAGTGAATTCCACATGTTAATCACCCTTTGGGTGAAGAAGTACTTCCTTTTATCCGTTTTAACCTGTCTGCTCAGCAATTTCATCGAATGCCCACGAGTTCTTGTATTGTGAGAAAGGGAGAAAAGTACTTCTTTCTCTACTTTCTCCATTCCATGCATTATCTTGTAAACCTCTATCATGTCACCCCGCAGTCGACGTTTCTCCAAGCTAAAGAGTCCCAAGCGTTTCAACCTTTCTTCATAGGGAAAGTGCTCCAGCCCTTTAATCATTCTAGTTGCCCTTCTCTGCACCTTCTCTAATGCTATAATATCCTTTTTGAGGCGCGGCGACCAGAACTGCACACAGTACTCCAAATGAGACCGCACCATCGATTTATACAGGGGCATTATGATACTGGCTGATTTGTTTTCAATTCCCTTCCTAATAATTCCCAGCATGGCGTTGGCCTTTTTTATTGCAAACGCACACTGTCTTGACACTTTCAGTGAGTTATCTATCATGACCCCAAGATCTCTCTCTTGGTCAGTCTCTGCCAGTTCACACCCCATCAACTTGTATTTGTAGCTGGGATTCTTAGCCCCAATGTGCATTACTTTGCACTTGGCCACATTGAACTGCATCTGCCACGTTGACGCCCACTCACCCAGCCTCAACAGATCCCTTTGGAGTTCCTCACAATCCTCTCTGGTTCTCACCACCCTGAACAATTTAGTGTCATCCGCAAACTTGGCCACTTCACTGCTCACTCCCAACTCTAAATCATTTATGAACAAGTTAAAGAGCATGGGACCCAGTACCGAGCCCTGCGGCACCCCACTGCTTACCGTCCTCCACTGCGAAGACTGCCCATTTATACTCACTCTCTGCTTCCTATTACTCAGCCAGTTTTTGATGCACAAGAGGACCTGTCCTTTTACTCCATGATTCTCAAGCTTTCTAAGGAGCCTTTGATGAGGAACAGGGCACAGAGGCTGAGGCCTTCCCCTGAGAAGAACATCAGAAGAGCCCTGGTGGATCAGAGCAATGAGGGTCCATCAAGACCAGCACCCTGTCTCACACAGTAGCCAGTCAGTTCCTCTGGAGGTTCAACAACAGGCCAGAGAAGCTGAGGCCTTCCCCTGAGAAGAACATCAGAAGATGCTGGATCAGACCATTAAGGGTCCATCTAGTTCAGCATCTTGTGTCACACAGTGGCCAGTCAGTTCCTCTGGAGGGCCAACAACAGGGCAGAGAGGCTGAGGACTTCATAAGAACACCAGAAGAGCCTTGGAGAAAATGGCCACTTTGGCAGATACAATCTATGGCATTATATTCCATTGAAGTCCATCCCCTGCCCAAACCCTGCCTACTTGCCATCAAAATCTCCAGGTATTTCCCAGCCTGCAGATGGCAATTCTCCTTACTTAAGAACGTAAGAGAAGCCATGTTAGATCAGTCCAGTGGCCCATCCAGTCCAACACTCTGTGTCACACAGTGGCCAAAACCCAGGTGCCATCAGGAGGTCCACAGTGGGGCCAGAACTCCAGAAGGCCTCCCCACCATTACCCCCGAAGGACCAAGAATACAGATTGGTTGAGCTGCGCAGACTCGGAGGAAGGCAGCCGCTTGTCTCTTTGCTCCTACTAACGCTAAGTTGTTTTAATCTTTTAACTTTTATCTTGCCTTGATGGAAGGAATTGTTTTTAAATAATCTTATCCTATCACCTCACTTTTGATATTTGGTGCCTCTGTTTTGTCTTTCCCAAGCTCTGGTTGTTTAATTAGTCAATAAGCCTCTGCCTTCGTTTTCCTAATCAGAAGCTGCTGCAGCTAATGACCTACAGCTGAAGTTTTATAAAGTTTTATAAAGTTTTACACAGTCTTAGCCTGTCTCTCAAAGACAGGGTTTTGTTTTTTTTGTGTGTTTTTTAGAATCTTTTAATTTGAACTGAAGGTTGAAATTAAGTCAACTCCTGCAAAGCAACAAGGTGGAGTGCAGTCGGCTACAGAGTTGGCTCTGACAAATTTGGCTTTTAAAGATATTTTACAGAGCATCACTGCCAGAAAGAGTTGCCTCTATGCCTTATGGCTAATAACCATTGTCGGACTTCTGCTCCATATGTTTATCCAGTCCCCTCTTGAAGCTGTCTTTTAGAAGGCCTTTGGAAGTGTAATTTGTTCTAAATGACAGATATATTCCTTTCAGCGATATCATCATCCTTTTTTTAAAAAAGCACAATTTACAAATAAAACAGCAAAACCACAGTAAGAAAGAGGCTCAAGACGGCATGGACACTGTCCTGTCGGCACTGTGCATAACAGGGTTCTGCTGCAAACACACGTGGTTTGATTTCCCCCAAGTGCAAAAACAGTGTCCTGGAACAGGGACCATGCATACTAACAAATTCTGTCCTGGCTGCGTAAGATTGTTCCAGGCTCCACTGTGGGCGACCGTGCTGTCCGACTTAAAAAAAACGGGCAAGCGAACAAACCCTCTTCCTGCGTCTTTCCAGACTGTTCCCTGCTGTCAGGAGGGACAGATACTGACGGTCGGTTTGTGGGTTTTGTTCTTCCATGAAAGGAGAGATTTGTTCCCACCAGAACATTACATTTTTTGCATCGATGCCTCCTCCCGCCCGGCAAAAGCGCCAGCAGGGTGTGCGGCGCACTGGCAGCAAGGGAGATTTCATGGCACAGAAATACCACCGCCACAATTACGCCGGTTTCGCCTCTGTGCTTTTGCTAATGAAAGAACCTATTCGAGCTGCCAGTCCCCCCCCCCACCCCCGACTTATTGCCAAGGGGAGTGGGGAGACGTCTGTAAAATCTGTGGGTTGAAAGCTCCGCTCTTGTTCCTCTGGAGGAAAACGACCGCTTGAACCATTATGCCTGGTTTCCGGAGCTAAAAAAACAGATGCCACAAACGGCAAAGATTTCGCCTGCGCTCTCTTTTCCACCCACCCCTCTGCACCCTCACAGATTGGTTTTTCCCGTTCCTGCTTTTGGGGGCGGGCGTCTCACCGATTCCTGTGACCGCTGCCTCTCCCACCCCTCCAATTCCAGTATACACTTTATAGGGTTGCTAGTCTCCAGGTGGGGCCTGGAGATTGCCAGCTTTTACATCTGATCCCCAGCTGGCAGAGATCAGCTCCCCTGGAGAACATGGCTGCTCGGAAGGGTGGACTCTAGGGCATTGGACTATGCTAAGGCCCCTCCCCTCCTCAAACCCCACCCTCTCCTGCATCCACCCCCCCCCCTCAAGTTTCCAGGTATTTTCCAACACAGACCTGGAATCCCTAGCTGCCAACTTCCAGATGTGGACTGAAGATCCATAAAAGACAAAGGGGCGGGCTTAGCCCAACATGAATTAAGAACCGAAAGGTTAAGGAAATCAGAATATAAGGGCCTGATAGTTCTGTATCTAAAACTGAAGCGTAAATACTGCCAAATATACAAAAACGCACGGATTCAAGAAAATAGTCTGGAGAGGAGGCAGCTGAGACGTGATGGGATCACCATCTTCAAGTACTTGAAGGGCTGCCCTCTAGAGGACGGTGTGGAATTGTTTTCTGTGACCCCAGAAGGCAGGACCAGAACCAATGGGTTGAAATTAAATCAAAAGAGTTTCCGGCTCAACATTAAGAAGAACTTCCTGACCATTACAGCGGCTCCTCAGTGGAACAGGCTTCCTCCTTGGGAGGTGGTGGGCTCTCCTTCATTGGAGGTTTTTAAGCAGAGGCTGGATGGCCATCTGATGAAGATGAAGATGAAGATCCTGTGAATTTAGGGGGAGGTGTTTGTGAGTTTCCTGCATTGTGGAGGGGGTTGGACTAGATGACATTGGAGGTCCCTTCCAACTCTAGGATTCTATGAAAATAAATATAGGCCCAAGTATTAGCCTCAGTTTGGAATAAAATCCTACATTTGTCCCAAAGATCAACCATTCTTTACCCTGGCCAAACGCGTTTCGGCCACCTGGCCTGCCTCAGTAGTCAAACAATGCTGTTACAGAATGGCTCCAGGCTTTGCAATAATACAGTCAATTCTTAAACGTAGACCAAAGCGAGATTGCTTTATAATCAATATCTGCGATCGAAGGCAGAGAGATATATCGGAGGAAGAGAGCTATATCTTTTGGGGGGAGGGGGAAGAGGAGAAAAATAAGCTTTTTGATCTCTATCAATCTGGATGTTCTAGCAAATAGAGACAAAGCTTGTAGTTTGGAAATGCCATTGCAAGAGAGAGGGAGAAGGAAGTAGATGACAGCCGGTTGTTCGGGGGCCTGATTCGGCCCTTGGGCCGCATGTTTGACACCCCTGTTCTAAAAAGGTTTTTTCAAAATGGCTTTATTAAACATCGTTAATTAGTACATCACAGTGTTTGTTTCTCTTATTATCACCTGGAAGTGGTAATCTCAGAAAGTCGGCACAAAAGCAGACCTAGGCTTGGCTACTGCAGTGTGTTATATGTGGGGCTGCCCTTGGAGGCAGGTGGGCACCTTGGACTGGTGCAGAACGTGGCGTTCCCCAGTGAGGTTCCCCAGCACCTCACCCTGCAAAGGAAAGCAACCGGGCAAGGCAGGAACAATGTGAAAGGCGATGGAAAAAGAAGGATGAGTTGCCGAGGCGCATCCTCCAACCTTTTCGGGGCATTCCATCTTTCAGCAGGGAAATGACACAACGGGGAAATTATGCAAAATAATTTTCTGATCTTATCCCACAGCCTTCTCTGTTTACTGCCAAGCAGATGGATTTGTTACGCAGCTACAGGGCGGGAGGCTGGTGTCTTCTAAAGAAGCTCGGTTCTCCGAGCAGGGAGAGGCAAAAATCAGAGCTTAATTTAAAACATCAAAAAAAGAGACAAGCCGGGTCGGGTTGTTCGATAAACCAACAGAACGGGGAGCTGCCTGTTTCTCCTCGCTGACCCTGCAGAGTAGACGCCTTGCGTTCTTTTTTAAAAATATGCGCTAAGTAAATATAGGCTTTATTGCATCCCAATAAGGGTAACAGGAGAGAGAGGAAAGGTTAGCTCGAGGCTGCACTAGACGTGTTTCCCTAGTAAAATATTTTGGAATCTAAACACTTCGGGCTCCGGAGCACAGAAGAATCCAAGACGAAAAACTCACAAAACTCGAACCCTGTCTTAGCTCAGAGTCCTTGCATGGGCACCATACCACCAGCATCCCTTAGCCTAACAACTGTCCAAGGAGAGATAACAACTCCAGGACAGCCAGGAAGTTACGCCAGAGACCGTTTTTAATTCTGCCCTCGCTATATTTAGAAGCAGTCTCCCCTGAAGTCTTCGGCACAGCTTCCCGCCTCCTCTTGCGTGCGCGTGCGTGTGTGTATAATTGTGTGTGTATGTATAATTAGAAAAAGGATTATTTGCATTTTTTTTTTCAAAAACGAAATGGGTTCTTTTGTTGTTTTGCAGCCCTTTCCCTACCTGGACCTCTGAGATCAGGTTCGGGGAGAGAAGGCGTGAGACGGAAATTAATCTATTGGGGGGGGGGGCAAAGGAAAAATAAGCTTCCTGCTCTAAATCAATCTGGATGTGTTAGCAAACAGAGACAAAGCTGGTACCTTGGAAATGCCGTTGTCTTCTTCGGCAGCTCATAGTAGAAGATGATATTGGATTTATATTCCACCCTCCACTCCAAATCTCAGAGCGGCCTACAATCTCCTTTCCCTTCTTCCCTCACAACAGACACCCTGTGAGGTGGGTGGGGCTGAGAGGGCTCTCCCAGCAGCTGCCCTTTCAAGGACAGAGTCTCAGAGCGGCCTACAATCTCCTTTCCCTTCCTCCCCCACAACATACACCTGTGAGGTGGGTGGGGCTGAGAGGGCTCTCACAGCAGCTGCCCTTTCAAGGACAGAGTCTCAGAGCAGCCTACAATCTCCTTTCCCTTCCTCCCCCACAACATACACCCTGTGAGGTGGGTGGGGCTGAAAGGGCTCTCCCAGCAGCTGCCCTTTCAAGGATAGCCTCTGCCAGAGCTATGACTGACCCAAGGCCATAGTGTGTGAGACCTAGGGTTGCCAAGTCCTATTCAAGAAATATCTGGGGACTTTGGGGGTGGAGCCAGGAGCAAGGATGTGACAAGCATCATTGAACTCCAAAGGGAGTTCTGGCCATCACATTTAAAGCGACCACACACCTTTTAAATGCCTTCTCTCCGTTGGAAATAATGAAGAGTAGGAGCACCTTCTTTGGGGGCTCATAGAACTGGCCCAATCTTTTTGAAACTTGGGGGGTGTTTTGAGGAGCGGCACCGGATGCCATGCTGAAAATTTGGTGCCTCTACCTCAAAAAATAGCACCCCCCTGAGATACCCGTGGATCAATTCTTCATTATACCCTATGGGAATCGGTCTCTATAGGGAATAATGGAGTGTCCAGCCAACATTTCCCTCCCCTCTCACCCGCTTTCTGATGACCCTGAAGTGGAGGGAGGGGCTCCAAACTGGGGGTTCCCCTGCCCCCACCTGGGGATTGGCAACTCCAGTGAGACCTCCATCTCAGGTTAGGGTAGGAGGTTTCACGAGAGAAGACATCACTGCCTGAGGACTGCAGTATGAATGAGGGAGGGGGCAGGCAAAAACCTGAGAGAACAGAGTTCACCTCCGTTTGAAACCGCCACCCAGAACAAATATGAAGAGAACCAGCCTCTTCCCAGCCCTTCGGCATACCACCGACTGACGCCACGTTCTGCACCAGTCCAAGATGCCCGCCCATCTCCAAGGGCAGCCCCACATATAACACGCTGCAGTAGTCAAGCCTAGGTCTGCTTTTGTGCCGACGTTCTGTGATCAGGACATGGACGATTGCGGTGGCATCGTGCCTTCTCAGAAGGGAGACACCAGGGGGGCTCAGCACCACCTCACACTAAATCTCAACCCAAATACAGCAATCAGGGATGCCAGCCTCCAGGTGAGGACTGGAGATCTCCCAGAATTACAGCTCATCTCCAGACTACAGAGAGGAGTTCCCCTGGAGAAAAATGGATGCTTTGGAAGGTGGACTCCATGGCATTGTATCCACATGAGTGCCATGTCCTCCCCAGGCTCCACCCCCAAATTCTCCAGGAGTTTCCCAACCTGGATCTGGCAACTCCACCTCCCACCCCCTCCCTTGCACAACTGGATCCCCAAGCTGGAACTAGCAGAGACTGACCAAGAGAGAGATCTTGGGGTTGTGGTAGAGAACTCAATGAAAATGTCGAGACAGTGTGTGCGATTGCAATTTAAAAAGGCCAACGCCATGCTGGGAATTATTAGGAAGGGAATTGAAAACAAATCAGCCAGTATCGTAATGCCCCTTGTATTAATCAATGGTGGGGCCTCATTTGGAATACTGTGTACAACTGTGGTCACCGCACCTCACAAAAGATACTATAGCGTTGGAAATAGTGCAGAAAAGAGCAACTAGAATGATTCAAGGGTTGGAACCCTTTCCCTATGAAGAAAGGTTAAAACGCTTGGGGCTCTTGAGCTTGGAGAAACGTCGACTGCGGGGTGACATGATAGAGGTTCACAAGATTATGCATGGGATAGAGAAGGTAGAGAAAAAAGGTACTTTTCTCCCTTTCTCACAATACGAGAACTCGTGGGAATTCGATGAAAATGCTGAGCAGTTGAGTTAAGAGCGGATAAAAGGAAGTCCTTCTTCACCCAAAGGGTGATTAACACATGGAATTGGTGGCGGCTGCAAGCACAGACAGCTTCAAGAAGGGATTGGATAAGCATATGGAGCAGAGGTCCATCAGTGGCTATTAGCCACAGGGTATTGTTGGAACTCTCTGTCTGAGGCAGTGATGCTCTGTATTCTTGGTGTTTGTGGGGGGGCACAGTGGGAGGGCTTCTAGTGCACTTGGTTTTTTTGGCCACTGTAGATTGGATCTGCCATTGGCCTGATCCAACATGGCTTCTCTGATGTTCTTATGTTCTTAAGCTGAGACCCCAACTGACAGTACCCTCTTCCAGAAGGTGTTGAGGAAACGGCAGCCATAGAACAAGAGAGCACAAATTTTCTTGGTCCCTTTTCCCGAGGGATCTGGTTGTTTTGGAAATGGCATTGAACCCGATCCAAGCGTTGGGCTTCCGAGATTGGTTGGCCGCTGTTCGCATGTTCCCAAAAAATAATTTCAGGAACAAGCTGGTCCTTTCCCTGAGACATTTTGCTAAGTAACAGGAACAAGGGGGGAGAAATTACATTAATTGTCAGGGAGAGGCACTGTGGAGGGGAGGGGGGGGAGTGAAAAACTCTAAACGGCAAAGTCTCTTCGGCCTCCCACCTCCGTCAAACCTACTCGCTTCCCTCTGCTACTCCTTCCAGGGAGGCTTTTCCAAACAACACACACACACACACACACACAAGCAGCAATAAATCCAAGATAACAATCCAGACAGAGAAGGGGGGGGGGGCAGAAAAAACAGAACCATTCCTTAGCAGGCCATCCACTCAACTTTACTTTGCAGAGTGAAAACAGGAGATTCACAATGGAGGGGGGGAACTCTCCTTTTTTTATAATACACACAGTTTGGCATTGGTCCTAAGGTGTCCTGTCTTGTTTTAGCAGAGGACAGGAGGAGGGGTTGGGACCAGTGCAGTTACCTGCAACGGCTTGCGGGTTTTGGAAACAATTGAATTTTGTAAAGCAGGGGTGTCCTTTCTCTCTACATCTGGAACCATCTACATTTTTCAAGCACACAAGAATAATTTTAGCTGTTTTAGGCAAGCAAGCAAGAGGGCTGGATCTTCCACCCATCCCCCAGTATTCAGAGCCCCGTGGCGCAGAGTGGTAAAGCTGCAGTACTGCAGTCCGAGCTCTGCTCATGACCCGAGTTCGATCCTGGCGGAAGCTGGGTTCAGGTAGCCGGCTCATGGTTGGCTCAGCCTTCCATCCCTCTGAGCTCGGTAAAATGAGTCCCCAGCTTGCTGGGGGGAACGTGTAGATGACTGGGGAAGGCAATGGCGAACCACCTTGTAACAAAAAGTCTGCCGTGAAAACGTCGGGTGTGAAGTCACGCCATGGTGTTTGCGCAGGGGACTACCTTTACCTTTTTAGGCCTGCTATACACAGGTGTTTTTCCTCATCACTGTGCATGTCCACTGAGTTTTCTTTGTCGATCTGCATTGATTTCCCTCCCTTAAGCGCTCAGGCTAATTTTGAAAGGATCACAAGCTTTTGAAAAAGGGCAGGCATCAAAATAATTCCTATTGATCGCTCGTTAGGCTCTTAGATCAGGGGTGTCGAACATGCAGTTCGGGGGCTGAATCAGGCCCCCAGAGGGCTCCTATCAGGCCCCAAGCAACTGGCTGTCATCTGCTTCTTTCTCCATATATCTTGCTTCCTTCTGCATCACAGCTTGCTTTGCAAGGCTTGCTCAACTGCACAGGAGCTACAGCAAAACCTCTATTTTCTCCATTGGCTGAGGCTCCTCCCTTGGGGAAAAAGGGGGGGAGGAATAGCTTGCTCTCAATTGCACAGCAGAGCTACTGAGCCAAGTCTCTCTTTCTTCTACTGGCTGAGGGACGTCCCCGCCCCCGTCCCCTGGGGAAGGAAGAAAAGAGCCAGAGCTTCCTTGGCCCAGCTCCCTGGATCCTATGGGAGAAATACAAAGAAAGCATCCTTAAAACCAATGAGTGCTAACGTTTTAAGTTAAAAATATGCATTTGGGTTCGTCTATGTTCTTTATAAAATTTATATCTCTGCTACCTAATCTTAAATAGGTACACACATGGCCCGCCCTGACACGGCTTGGCCCAACTCGACATGACCTGGCCCAACAAGGTCTCATTTATGTCAGAACTGGCCCTCGTAACAAATGAGTTTGACACCCGTGTCTTAGATCCTTCAGATCCTGTGCCCATGACATTACACACCATTCTTTCTCTTCCAGTGCATTTAGGGGAGGGAAGGTGGCTCAGTGGTAGAGCATCTGCTTGGGAAGCAGAAGGTCCCAGGTTCAATCCCCGGCATCTCCAACTAAAAAGGGTCCAGGCAAGTAGGCGTGAAAAACCTCAGCTTGAGACCCTGGAGAGCTGCTGCCAGTCTGAGTAGATAATACTGACTTTGAGGGAAGGGACGGTGGCTCAGTGGTAGAGCATCTGCTTGGGAAGCAGAAGGTCCCAGGTTCGATCCCTGGCATCTCCAAAAAAGGGTCCAGGCAAATAGGTATGAAAAACCTCAGCTTGAGACCCTGGAGAGCCGCTGCCAGTCTGAGAAGACGAGACTGACTTTGATGGACCAAGGAGGGTCGGATTCAGTATAAGGCAGCTTCATATGTTCATATGTTTATAGCGCAGCTACAATTTTAAAAACACACACTTTTCTAAATCAGGGTGGAAAATCAGTTACGAGGAAGGGGAGATGGCATCCAGAAGTTTTTATTTACATTTACTCAGCCGGTGCAGGGCACATTTACTCGGCCGGTGCAGGGCTTTCTGTCACCCTAGACGAATCACCCACTAGCACCCCCTCCCCCCCCCCCCGATTATTAAAAAATATAGGGAAAATGAAGAGCGCCAAACTTGAAACTTTTCACATTTTTAATTCACTGATTTTTCATTTTCATTTTTTTTTTTTAAGTGATATGTTATTTTTAAAAAGTGAGAATAAGTGCTTGCTGGCCACACCAGGGAAGAGGGTGGTGGGATAGGATGAGGTGGGAGACCAAGTTGCACATCGGGGAGAGGGGGGTGGGCTCGGCTTTGTTGAGGGCAGCTTGGTGATGGGAGAAGATGAGGCGACAGTGGGCAGGAGACAGAGTCCTGCGTCGGGGAGGGGGCACCAGGCCTGGTGGCGCCCTAGGTGACTGCCTACTCCCACGCACTGGCCCTGGCACTATCACAGCTCAGCAATCGTTTCCAGCAAGCACCTTCCATTTAAATCCTAGTTCAGGGTCAGGGGTGTCGAACTCATAAAATCCACGGATTTTAGCCTTTGGTTGAATGAAAAGGAACAGAAAAGAATGCAGGCAAAGGGGAGGGGGGAGGGGGGAGAGCAAGAGAGAGACTCACTGTTGAAATTGACCAGATTTTTCTGAAGCTGACAAACAGCTGTGAAGCCTCCTTTTCCATATTGGGGAGCACTGGTGGGGGGGGGATTCTCTGCTGTGTTATTGGCCACTGTGAAAAACGAGAGTCACACAATCTCATAATTTGGGGGCTTTCAGTACCCAGAACAGGGGTGTCAGACATGCAGCCTGGGGGCAAAATCAGGCCCTCAGAGGGCTCCTATCAGGCCCCTAAGCAACTGGCTGTTATCTGCTTCCTTCTCCCTCTCTCTTGGTTCCTTCTGTATCACAGCTTGCTTTGCCAGGCTTGTTCAATCACACAGGAGCTACAGAACAGAACCTCTATGTACTCCATTGGTTGAGGCTCCTCCCTTGGGATCCAGGGAACTGGGTAAAGCAAGCTCTGGCTCTTTCCTTCCTTCCCCAGGGAACCAGGAGAGGGAGGAGCCTCAGCCAATAGAAGGAAGAGAAGGTTGGCTCATTAGCTCTGTTGTGTGATTGAGAGAGCCTGGCAAAGCAAGCTATTGCACCTCCCCCTTCCTCTCAAGGGAGGAGCCTCAGCCAATGGAGAAAATAGAGGTTTTGCTCTATAGCTCCTATGCAATTGAGCAAGCCTTGCAAAGCAAGCTGTTGTGCAGAAGGAAGCAGATGACAGCCAATTGTTTGAGGGCCTGATTCGGCCCCCGGGCCGCATGTTTGACACACCTGGTTTAAAATGGAGGCATTGTACAGGGGATGCAATCAGTAGCTGATGCAAAAGACCAAAAGGCCTGAGACCCTGGAAAGCGGCTGCCAGCCTGAGTAGGCAATACTGCCTTGGCTGAACGGATGGTCTGATTTGGTATAAGGTAGCTTCATGTGCAGACCAAGCAGTAAGTGATGTAAAGGACATCTTCCTGATACCCTAGAGAGCGGCTGCCAGTCTGAGTAGACAATACTGACCCTGACAGATCAATAGTTTGATTCAGAATAAGGCAGTTTCTAGTGCGCTAAAGCCAAGTGAAACTGAAACTGTATGAGATGCTTTTAATTATGTTATTGTGATTCTATTTTAACACTATTTTAACATAAGAACATAAGAGAAGCCATGTTGGATCAGGCCAATGGCCCATCCAGTCCAACACTCTGTGTCACAGAAGAACATAAGAGAAGCCATGTTGGATCAGGCCAGTGGCCCATGCAGTCCAACACTCTGTGTCACATAAGAACATAAGAGAAGCCATGTTGGATCAGGCCAATGGCCCATCCAGTCCAACACTCTGGGTCACAGAAGAACATAAGAGAAGCCATGTTGGATCAGGCCAGTGGCCCATGCAGTCCAACACTCTGTGTCACATAAGAACATAAGAGAAGCCATGTTGGATCAGGCCAATGGCCCATCCAGTCCAACACTCTGGGTCACAGAAGAACATAAGAGAAGCCATGTTGGATCAGGCCAGTGGCCCATCCAGTCCATCACTCTGTGTCACATAAGAACATAAGAGAAGCCATGTTGGATCAGGCCAATGGCCCATCCAGTCCAACACTCTGTGTCACAGAAGAACATAAGAGAAGCCATGTTGGATCAGGCCAATGGCTCATCCAGTCCAACACTCTGTGTCACAGAAGAACATAAGAGAAGCCCTGTTGGATCAGGCCAGTAGCCCATCCAATCCAACACTCTGTGTCACAGAAGAACATAAGAGAAGCCCTGTTGGATCAGGTCAATGGCCCATCCAGTCCAACACTATCACAGAGTGGCCAAGAAACCCAGGAGGTCCATCAGTGGGGCGAGGACACTAGAAGTCCTCACACTGTTGCCCCTCCCAAGCACCAAGAATACAGAGCATCACTTGCCCCAGACAGAGAGTTCCAGAGCTAATAGCCACTGATGGACCTCTGCTCCAGATGTTTATCCAATCCCCTCTTGAAGCTGTCTATGCTTGCAGCTGCTGCCACCCGTGGCAGTGAATTCTATGTGTTAATCACCCTTTGGGTGACGAAGCACTTCCTTCTATCCGTTCTAACCCGACTGCTCAGCAATTTCATTGAGTGCCCGCAAGTTCTTGTATTGTGAGAAAGGGAGAAAAGGACTTCTTTCTCTACCTTCTCTGTCCGGTGCATTATCTTGTAAACCTCTCTCATGTCACCCCTGAATTGACAACACGATGTTGTTTTAACAATTGTTCACCGCCCTGAGCCCATCAGGGGACAGCAGGATACAAATGTAATAAAATAAAATAAAATAAACTTCTGTTTGCAGCTAAGATGAGGTTCAAACAGGTTTCCTCCAGGATTACAGATCTTCCTCGCTGCCTCTACATGGTCACCCTAACTCTTAAGTGAGGCACATGGAGGGGCGCACGAAAACTGCTCTTCCTCAACGTTTCTATGCCTCTCTCTTTTAGAAAGAAGTTGTTTATAAGGCCCTCGATTCTACCCGGTGTTTGAAATAACAGTCCCCGAAGGAACTTGCTGATCAAAAATTTCACCAGAGGAAATGTCGCTGCCCGAGGAACGTATTTGTGTTTTGGCAGCTTCTGTCAAAAGCCGAACGGCACATTGGCGCGCCCCCGTCAATCCTGCAGAGAGTTTGCGGGGCTGTGGAAAGACAGGGTGGTGACATCAGAGCGCCAAAGGACACACGGGGATCTCACATGCAAGCAAACACACACGCCAAGTCCCGAGACAAAAAACCCACCAGAACCAGATGACTCAGCTCTTGACTGCAAGAGACCACGGTTTTTGACTCAGCAACAGAATTCAGGAAGGCTGGTTTGGATTGGAATTCTGAAGCCCTGGGGCTCTTTCTCACTTTCCAGTCATCTAGAAGGGGCAGGGGTGTTCACTGGTTAGATCAGGGATGTCGAGCATGCAGCCTGGGGGCTGAATCAGGCCCCCGAACAACGGGCTGTCTGCTTCCTTCTCCCTCTCTCTTGCTTTCTTCTGCATCACAGCTTGCTTTGCCAGGCTTGCTCAATAGCACAGGAGCTTGCTCAATAGCACAGGAGAAAACCTCTATTTTCTCCATTGGCTGAGGCTCCTCCCTTGGGGAGGAAGAGGAGAGGGAGAGCGCTTTGCCAGGATCTTTCAATCCCACAGCAGAGCTACTGAGCCAAGCCTCTCTTCCTTCTTTTGGCTGAGGCTCTTCCCCCTCCTGGTCCACTGGGAAAAGAAGGAAGGAAGGAAAGAGCCAGAGCTTCCTATGCCCAGTTCCCTGGATTGCATGGGAGAAAGCACCTTTAAGACGAACAAGTGCTAATGTTTTAAGCATAAGAGAAGCCATGTTGGATCAGGCCAACGGCCCATCCAGTCCAACACTCTATCACACAGAGGCCAATAATTTATATATACACATATATACACACACTGTGGCTAATAGCCACTGATGGACCTCTGCTCCATATTTTTATCCAATCCCCTCTTGAAGCTGGCTATGCTTGTAGCTGCCACCACCTCCTGTGGCAGTGAATTCCACATGTTAATCACCCTTTGAGTGAAGAAGGACTTCCTTTTATCCGTTCTAACATGACTGCTCAGCAATTTCATCGAATGCCCACGAGTTCTTGAATTGTGAGAAAGGGAGAAAAGGACTTCTTTCTCTACCTTCTCCATCCCATGCATAATCTTGTAAACCTCTATCATGTCACCCCACAGTCGATGTTTCTCCAAGCTAAAGAGCCCCAAGCGTTTTAACCTTTCTTCATAGGGAAAGTGTACCAAACCTGTAATCATTCTAGTTGCCCTTTTCTGCACTTTTTCCAATGCTATAATATCCTTTTTGAGGTGCGGTGACCAGAATTGCACACAGTATTCCAAATGAGACCGCACCATCGATTTACACAGGGGCATTATGATACTGGCTGATTTGTTTTCAATTCCCTTCCTAATAATACCCAGCATGGTGTTGGCCTTTTTTATTGCAATCACACATTGATCCATTGGCCTGTTCCAACAGGGCTTCTCTTCTGTTCTTATGTGACACAGTGTTGGACTGGATGGGCCTTTGGCCGGATCCGACATGGTTCCTCTTATGTTCTAACCAACCTCAGAACAAGAGAACATGCAGAGACACAAACGGCAGCCTCTTTCCAGGGTGGGGATCATTTTGTGTCTTCTCTGCACCAGGGCAGACTGAATGACTCAATTACAAGGATATGGCAGAAATATCCATTCCTTTGCACAGGAGGATAAGGAGACAAAGCACTTGATCATGCAGAAATGCGACAGGGAGCCTCCTCTTCAACTGATACTTCTATTCTTCTATTACATTGTCACGAGTGGTCGATTCCTAGTTCAATCTGGACAACTCCTGTTCTTATTAAACACCAATTACCAACTGAACTTTGGGCGGTCCCTTATTTGCTGGCAGATACTAATCCTGAAACCACCTATTTTAACGATAATCTTACCTGTAAAACGACAGAAATCCGGATTGCTCTGATGGTAATGGAATCTGGCATATATGTGGTTAGCATGACAATTTTAGGTTTACTGAACTGTATAATAGGTTTTATTAGAAATTCCTGTTTTAACATTTTACGCACTTTTAGATTTGAACATTTTGACCGTAACGTTAGAATTCTGTGAATATGGTTAGTTATGTTGTATACGGTATGCATGTCTTGACAACTGTTACATCCTGATTGAGCTCAATACCTTTGGTCATAGAAGCGAATAAATGAAATGGCTAGATACTCCAGGGCTTGGCTTCTTCACGGTTTTATGACCCTGGGAGACATTTTGAGAACAACTGGTCTAAACGGCCCCTCTGACATTTTTACGGTCTTATTTTTAGATCTGTCATGTGGCTATTGTGTGTCAGTCAGGAAAACTTTTACTGAAATGTTATCTTATCCTAACGGGATAAGCATTATTAGGATTGTGAGACGGGGGTCTGGCAAAACATTAACTGCTTTTCAAGATTGGTGCGTCGTCCGGCGGAGTCTATTGTATTGCTGTTCATAGCTTTTTCAATGCGATTTCTGTGTTTATTAGGGGGGGGGGGAGGGAGAGAGAGACTGAATTCAAACGCCTTATTGCAGAAGTGGGATAAATCCAGTATTCTGTTTACAACACTAGAAACCCGGTTTTCTCCTTGTAGCACAGACTCACTGTGGCTCGCAGCGGTCCCCCAGATATTTAAAAATCACATCCCCTTCCTATAAAGATTCGGCCTGCAATCGATAAATCTACAATAATGACATGTTAAATAAAGAAGCCAGCCAAGATGAGCCACGCAGTTTCTCCGAACAGTCATCTTGTTTCAGCGAGCGGTTCAGGAAAAGGGGTTGCTCGGGAAACAGGAGAGGCAGCTAAAGAGACCGCCCCCCCCCCCCCGGCCTCATCCCATACACAACGTTCCACGACCTACTCTACATGCATTTATTTAGGACAGGGTTCTCCGACATGGTGCCAGGGGGCATCATGGCACCTGCCAACACCTTTCCCGGTAACAGCAAGAATTTTTAGAAATGGGTGGGGCCAAATGCAGCTGCCACCCAGCTGGCCACCGGAGAACTGATTGGCTGCTCAAATTAAAAGGACACAGAGTTGTTTTCATTCTCTCGCTTTCCAGCTTTTTAAAAATTAGTCCTCTCATCCTGAGCACCTGGGCTTCCTGTGTGTGTGTGTGTGTGTGTGTGTAAGGCTTTTTTGGTAGAAAAAGCCCAGCAGGAACTCATTTTCATATTAGGCCACACCCCCTGACATCACCATTGATTCACACAGGGTCTTTTTTGCAGAAAAAAACTCAGCAGAAACTCATTTGCATATTAAGCAACACACCCTGGTATCACTATTGATTCACACAGGGGGGGGTTGCAGGAGAAACCCAGCAGGAACTCATTTGCATATTAGGCCACACACCCCGATATCACCATAGATTCACGCAGGGCTTTTTGCAGGAAAAAACCCAACCGGAACTCATTTTCATATTAGGCCACACCCCCTGGTATCACTATTGATTCACACGGGGCTTTTTGCAGGAAAAACCCCCCAGCAGGAACTCATTTGAATATTAGGCCACGCCCCCTGACATCACCATTGATTCCCACAGGGCCTTTTTTTTTTAAGAAAAAGCCCAGCAGGAACAAATTTTCATATTAGGCCACACCCCCTGGTATCACTATTGATTCACACAGGGCTTTTTTGCAGAAAAAAACCCAGCAGGAACTCATTTGCATATCAGGCCACACACCCCTGACATCACCATGGTTTCAGGCGGGGCTTTTGAAAGAAAAAGCCCAGCAGGAACTCATTTGCATATTAGGCCACCTCCCCTGGCATCACCGTGGTTTCAAACAGGAACTCATTTGCCTATTAGGCCACACCGCTAACATCACCATGGTTTCACACAGGGCTTTTTGTAGAAAAAGAAGAAGTCCAACCAAGAACTCTATTGTATATTAAGCCATGCCCCCTGATGCCAAACCAGCTGGAACTGGGTTCCTGTATGTTTCTGCTCAAAAAACATGCACTCGTGTGTGTGTGTGTGGCCATTTTGTGGCTGTGCCCACCATCACCTTGTGCCGGATTTTGGATATTTCTATGCTACCTCTTTAGAGTTGCATCTGAGGCTCCTTACCATTCAAACAACATCATAAGATAAAAAGAAGCCATTAGACATAAACAACGCAAAACCCATCCGTAAAACGGAAAGGAGGCAATTTAAAAAGCTGGCAAAATAAAGCCCTTCATTAAAAGTATCTTTTGTTGTTGCTGTTGTTGAATTACTTTAACCATCTTGATAGCAAAATGAATTCCAGCAGGCATAAAATCAAACAGCAACGCAACAAAAAGAACAGAGGGAAAACTGCAGACATGACGTTTAAAACCCATGCTAATTAAACAAGCAAATAAAAGACACCGTTTCAGGAAATACAGATTGAGCAATCATGAAAAAAATAAGAAATAAGAGGCATCCACTTGTCCAAAAAGTGAGAGAACTTAAAATCTGAATCTGCCAGGTTAACTATTTAAGAGACCTTTTCCATATATCTTCTACAATGCTAAAGATGAAGGTTTATCCGTCTTCTAGTTTGTTGTAAGACACAAATGTGTCACCGCCAATACAGCTGAAACAAGCTTAGGTTTTGGCGTATCAATAGCTTTACAAGAAGGTAAATCCAATAATATGGGCTTTACTTTGAGATCTAGCTTTAACTTTACATTTCAGATCCTGAATCACCATAAATACTTTGTTCTGAACCCTTCAAATGGCTGGACGTTGCCACCCACAATGACAGAAACATCCCACTTGTTTACATTTTTCCCTACAGACACTTGGAGTCTTTCTACAGAAAGTATGCAACTGTTGTGGGATAAGATACCATCTTGACACCCCCCCCCCCCCAATGATGCATTTTGGCCCGGCACCTAAAAGAAAATAAAAGGCATCTGGTTCCAGGTAGGTTGCCAGCCTCCAGATAGTGGCTGGAGATCTCCCATTATTACAACTGATCGCCTGGAGAAAATGGCTGCTTTAGAGGTGGACTCTATGGCAGAGGTGTCAACCCATGTGGCCCAGGGGCCAAATCAAGCCCTCAGAGGGCTCCTATCAGGCCTCCAAGCAACTGGCTGTCATCTGCTTCCTTCTCCCTCTCTCTTGCTTCCTTCCGCATCACAGCTTGCTTTGCCAGGCTTGCCCAATTGTACAGGAGCTACAGAGAAAAACCTCTGTTTTCTCCATTGGCTGAAGTTCCTACTTTGGGGAGGAAGGAGGGGGGAGGCACAGCTGGCTTTGCCAGGCTCTTTCAGTTGCACAGCAGAGCTACTGAACCAAGCCTTTCTTCTTTCTGTTGGCTGAGGCTCCTCCCTCTCCTGGTCCCCTGGGGAAGGAAGGAAAGAGCCAGAGCTTCCTTTGCCCAGTTCCCTGGATCCCATGGGAGAAATACAAAGAAAGCACCTTTAAGACTGACAAGTTATAAGCATTTAAAAAAAAACACATTTAATTGTGTTTGTCCTTTATAAAGTTTATATCTCTGCTACCTAATCTTATATAGGTACACACATGGCCCGGCCCAACAAAGTCTCATTTATGTCAGATCCCGCCCTCATAACAAACGAGTTCGACACCCCTGCCCCATAGATAGATCCATGTAGTCAGCCGTGTTGGTCTGAAGTAGTAAAACAAAACAGGAGTCGACTGTACCTTTAAGACCAACTAAGTTCTATTCAGAAAGTAAGCTTTCGTGTACTCTCTAAGCACACTTCATCAGACAAGGAATCTGGTACACGAAAGCTGACGTTCTGAATAAAACTAAGTTGGTCTTAAAGGTGCGACTTGACTCCTATTTTGTTCTACCTCAGCCATATGGCATTGTACCTCACTGAAGTTCCACCCCTCTCCAAACTCCACCCCTCAGTCTCCAGATATTTCCCAACACAGAATGGGCAACCCTAATTCTACCCTGCCAACCCCAACCCTTACCCTCCTCAAACTCCACCACTCCAAATCTCCAGGGATTTCCCAACCAGGATCTAGTAACCTTAGGTGAGCCTCGAGAGGGAGCGCATGCCAAAGGAGAGGTGCCACCCCCAGAAAGCCCCTGTCTCTCGTCACCTCTGAAGTCAGAGGGTTTGAAAGGCAGATTTTAACTGATGAGGCTGTACGGCATGGAAGGGAATGGTCCACCCTCTATATCGGGGGTGGCCAACGGTAGCTCTCCAGATTTTTTTTTGCCTACAACTCCCATCAGCCCCAGCCAGCATGGCCAATGACTGGGGCTGATGGGAATTGTAGGCAAAAAAAAACATCTGGAGAGCTACCGTTGGCCATCCCTACTCTATATAAAGGCTGGAAAGAAACTGAAACCCAGAAACCCAGTTGTTCTGCTTGAACAGCACCACTCCAGGACCTTTGTCACAAAGCCCACCCTAGTAGCCAGAGTCACTAAGGAGCAGGGAACTAAATTCCAGGGGGTCTGGTCATCTGGAGGGGGCATGCAGTTGTGCAAGAGGTTTCTGTGCAATTTGGGTGCCTTGGCAGCGTAAGGGTGGCAGGGTTGCCAGGTCAGTGTCGGAAATTACATGGAAGCTTTGGATGGTGAGGCCTGGAGAGGGCGGGGCTTGGGGAGGGGCCTCCGCAGGGCCTTTTTTGTAGCAAGAACTCCTTTGCATATTAGGCCGCACCCCGCTGATGTAGCCAATCCTCCAAGAGCGGGCCCTGTAAGAAGAGCCCTGTAAGCTCTTGGAGGATTGGCAACATCAGGGGGTTGCGGCCTAATATGCAAAGGAGTTCCTGCTACAAAAAAAACCCTGGGCCTCAGCATGGTCCAATGCCCTAGAGTCCGCCTTTCAAAGCATCCATTTTCTCCAGGTGTAAAGGTGGGAGATCTCCGGCCCCAGCTGGAGGCTGGCAACCTTAGACAGGAGTCTTTGCGTGCGGCTCACGCCGGCCATTTGCTCCAGCCTGTCTAATCCCCGATAGATCTCTGGGTCTCTTCTGAAAGCCCACCCCTGCTCCAAGATCCTGTCCCAGAACAAGCCAAGCGCATCCTATTAGAGACGCAAAGCATGGTGGCTTTTTAAGAAACCCAGAACGGTACAGACTTTGCTTGAGTTTAACACTGTTCAACGGACAGAGGGCACATTGTGCGCAGACAATGGATTTCTGGTCCCATCGAGAGACGCGGCTCCTGAGACATTTACACATAAATCACGCATGATAGGCTGCCTGTCACCGTAGAACCCACGCGCATCTCCGTTGGCTGATGCTTCTGCAAACTTTGTGGAGAAAGTCTAACTAACGGGTGGCCAAACTTGCTTAACGTAAGAGCCACGCAGAATAAACGTCAGATGTTTGAGAGCCGCAAGACATGAACATCAGACGTTTGAGGGCAGGCAGGCAGGAAAACAGACAGCGGAGGGAAGGAAGGGAAAGGTGGAAAGAAAGCAACTTTAAACGCATTCTCCAAGGACGGCAGGACTTGGCCAGGGGAGGAGCTTCAGCAAGGTATAATGTAGCATTGCAAAGTGCAGGTTGGGAAAGACCTGGAGATTTAGGGGGCAGAGTCTTCAGAGAGGCATAATGCTATACAGTACGCCTACCAACGCGGCCATTTTCTCCTGGTGAACGGATCTCTGTTGCCTGGAGATCAGTAATCCCAGAAGACTTCCAGTCACCACCAGGAGGTCAGTGAATCTAGTTATGCCATAGAGTCCACCTTCCAATGCGGCCATTTTCTCTGGCAAAACTGAGTCCTGAGGACTGAAAACCGGTTGTAATTTTGAGAGATCTCCAGGGCTCACCTGCGGTTTGGCAATCCCCTCCTTCCAGCCCCTGGACCATGTGAGAAGGTTCCAGGAGACCCTGAAGCCAGTTTCTAGGTGGTTAGCCCCAAGAGAACTCCCCCCTCCTCAAAACACAGATCACCATTTTGGGGAGCTATTAGAATAGCGGTCCCCAAAATTTTTGGCACAAGGGACAGGTTTTGTGGAAGACAATTTTTCCATGGACCGGGAGGGCGGGGGAGAGAATGGTTTCAAGATGACACAGTTGTGCACTTTATTTTGGTGTGGTGGTGAAGTGTGCGGACTCTTTTCTGGGAGAACTGGGTTTGATTCCCCACTCCTCCACTTGCAGCTGCTGGAATGGCCTTGGGTCAGCCATAGCTCTCGCAGAGCTGTCCTTGAAAGGGTGGTTTCTGTCAGAGCTCTCTCAGCCCTACCTACCTCACAGGGTGTCTGTTGTGAAGGAGAAAGGGAAAGGAGATTGTAGGCCACTCTGAGACTCTGTCCTTGAAAGCGCAGCTGCTGTGAGAGCTCTCTCAGCCCCACCTACCTCACAGGGTGTCTGTTGTTGGGGAGGAAGAGAAAGGAGATTGTGAGCCGCTCTGAGATTCAGTGGACGGCAGGATATAAATCCAACGTCGTCTTATTATTACTACATTGTAATATATAATGAAATAATTATACAAATCACAGCCTGGTTGCTAACAGGCCATGGACCGGGGGTAGAGGACCCCAATATTAGAGAACCCACCCTTCTTAGCTCATTTGTTACAAGATACAGGGAAATCTTTTATGCACTCCCATCCGTCACGCACCAACTTCAAGACTTCGCCCCCATTAGAAATTATGTGTGTGTGTGTGTTATCTGCTATGTGCACAAACAAAGCATATTAATGGGAGAAGCTCAATCGCCCATTGGCTGATTACGGCTTCCTCCGCTCTGTATAATTCTCTCGCCAAAGCACGCTTGGTGGGATTTCTTGACAGAAGCTTTCTAAATGTGCCAGGGAGTTAATTAAATCAGATAGGGTGATTTTTTTGAGAGAGAGAGGGAGAGAGAGAGAGAGAAATGAAGCAAAATCTTTTATTAAAATCAGTGCAATACCCGGCTAAGCTTCGCTGAACGGGGGCAGAAGAGACAGGTTTACGGCGGCTGATTCCAGCCTAGCAACTGCATCTGTTAGAACAGGGGTGGGGAATGTCAGGCCCGAGGGCCATTTATGGCCCTTGAGATCGCTTGGTCTGGCCTTTGAGGATTGCTGGGCCAAGCTGCGGTACGTGGGTGCCTTTAAAGCTCTGCTGGGAGCAGCTGAAGGGAGGGAGGGAGGGCTGGCAGGGGTGGGGAGGTGGGATCCAGCTACCACCAGTTCAATTTCCACGTGATTATCCCAGATGGTGCGGCCCAGGAGTGGCCAAACTTGCTTAATGTAAGAGCTGCATAGAAGAAATATCAGATGCTTGAGAGCCACAAGACATGAATGACAGATGTTTGAGAGCTGTGAGGAAGGAAGGAAGGAAGGAAGGAAGGAAGGAAGGAAGGAAGGAAGGAAGGAAGGAAGGAAGGAAGGAAGGAAGGAAGGAAGGAAGGAAGGAAGGAAGGAAGGAAGATGGTGGAGGGGGAAGGAGGGAGAGGTGGACAGAAAGCAACTTTAACATTAACTGCATCATCTAAACTGCCAGCTGGCTTCTCCAAGTCGGCCAACAGGGCGGTGGGGGCTATGAGAGCCACACAATATGTGTAAACGGCCACATGTGGCTCCTGAGCCAGAGTTTGGTCGCTCTTGGTGTGGCCTAATATGCTAATGAGTGTGTGATGTCATATGCTAATATTAGGGGATGTGGTCTAATATGCCTGGACCTAGGCGTTTGCCTAGGGTGGCAGGCCGGAGTATGTGCGTGCGTGCTGAATTAGGGTCTCCCCACGTGACTTAAAAAAAAAAACCAATTATTTGAGTTAATTTTGCTGGCCTGAATCGTCCTCCCTCGGCAGAGCACTGTTTTTTAAGTTGATAATTTTTGTATGACCCACGAATGATGTTATAAATATCCATACGGTCTTTGGCAGAAAAAAAGTTCCCCACCCCTGTGTTAGAAGGAGTCAAAGCCATTTCTCTGCACGCGTTCAAAAGCAGTCTGCACATGGTCAGAGGCGATTATATGGAAGGTTCCAGGACACGGGGGGGTGGGGAGGAGGAAGAAGAAGAAGAGGAGGAGGAGGAAGAGGAGCATACTGGATTTATATCGCACCCTCCACTCCAAAGAGTCTCAGAGCGGCTCACAATCTCCTTTCCCTTCCTCACCCACAACAGATACCCTGTGAGGCGGGTGGGGCTGAGAGAGCTATCACAGAAGCTGCCCTTTCAAGGACAACTCCTACGAGAGCTACGACTGACCCAAGGCCATTCCAGCAGGTGCAAGTGGAGGAGAGGGGAATCAAACCCAGTTCTCACAGAGTCTGTGCACTTAACCACTACACCAAACTGGCTCTCTTAGAAGGAGCTTCTAAGTCAGGAACTGCCAATCTTTTTCAAGCTCGTGGGCACCATGGGAACTCTGATGCAGGATGGTGGGTTCCAACCACAAAATGACTCCAAAGAGGAAGCTCATCTACACAGCCAATCAGATCTCCAATGGCCAATCAGGAGCTCTGCTGGACAAAAGTCCCACCTACTCTTTAAAAACAATGGGCACCAGGAAAAAGGCACAGTGGTGTCCAGGTACTACATTGGGGGTTCCTATTTAAGACACACATGGGGGGGCCCCGTGTCTCATTTTGCAAAACACAACACACCTCCCTTCTCCCTTCACAATACAAGAACTCGTGGGCATTCGATGAAATTGCTGAGCAGACAGGTTAAAACGGATAAAAGGAAGTACTTCTTCACCCAAAGGGTGATTAACATGTGGAATTCACTGCCACAGGAGGAGGTGGCGGCCACAAGTATAGCCATCTTCAAGAGGGGTTTAGATAAAAATATGGAGCACAGGTCCATCAGTGGCTATTAGCCACAGTGTGTGTGTATGTATAAAAATTTTTTGCCACTGTGTGACACAGAGTGTTGGACTGGATGGGCCGTTGGCCTGATCCAACATGGCTTCTCTTATGTTCTTATGTTCTCTGTTTCCTGTACATATAGGGGTCGGGTGTCCCCCACTTCTGTAGACAGAATTAAGCAAAGTTTGGGAGGCCCAATTTATTCCTCTCACACTCCAAATGCAAAATTCTAGACTCTGTGGCTGAACGGTTTTTTAACGGCTTTGAACTTGGAGAAATTTTGATTTATTTATTTTTTTTAAATGAATAAATAAAGCACAGTTCTCTTCCTGCATGAATATTTCACGCTTAACCACAGACTAGCAGCCGTTTCATCAGCAGGCAATGAAATATCAACATCTGTGCTCAAAAAGAAGCACCTCTCAGCCATGGAAAAGGACAGTCCTAGTTAGAGCCAAGGTTTCCCCTTCTTTTTTCTCTTTTGACAGCAGTAGATCAATATCTCACATGCTTGCCAACCTCCAGGGGGCACCTGGAGATCTTCTCCAATTACAATTGATGTCCAGACGACCAAAGCCAGTTTCCCTGCAGAAAATGGCTGATTTGCAGGGTGGGCTGTCCCCATGCTCTACCTCACCCGACCCGCCCAACCCAAAAATAAATCTACAGGTATTTCCCAGCTCAGAGCTGGCAGCCCTAATATCTGGGCCATTATCTTTCCTCTTGCCCTCCGTTAAGACAATATCCTGAGCTTGGGAAATGTGTGATTTGAACCATTCCAAAGGTAACTTGGGGGCACAGAGTCATTTTTAAAAGAATCGCCATGCGGTTGGATTAGGGAACAAGAGAACTAGGAACTGCAAATAAGGATTATCCAAGAATCCTGAGGATACACATCAGCCAGTATCATAATGCCCCTGTATAAATCGATGGTGCGGTCTCATTCGAAATACAATGCACAATTCTGGTCACCGCACCTCAAAAAGATATTGTAGCACCGGAAAAAGTGCAGAAAAGGGCAACTAGAATGATTAAAGGGTTGGAACACTTTCCCTATGAAGAAAGGTTAAAACGCTTGGGGCTCTTTAGCTTGGAGAAACGTTGACTGAGGGGTAACATGGTAGAGGTTACAAGGTTATGTATGGGATAGAGAAGGTAGAGAAAGAAGCCCTTTTCTTCCTTTCTCACATTACGAGAACTCGTGGACATTCAATGAATGGATAAGCATCTGGAGCAGAGGTCCATAAATGGCTATTAGCCACAGCTTATCGTTGGAACTCTCTGGGGCAGTGATGCTCTGTATTCTGGTTGGGGGGGCACGGTGGAAGGGCTTCTAGCCCCACTGGTGGACCTCTTGATGGCACTTGGGTTTGTTTCGGGGGTTTTTTTGCTACTGTGTGATACAGAGTGTTGGACTGGATGGGCCATTGGCCTGATCCAACATGGCTTCTCTTATTTCTTATGTTCCTTTTCACCACCACCTAAGTCGGGGGTGGCCAAACTTGCCTAATGCAAGAACCACATCGAATAAATGTCAGATGTTTGATGGGGGGGTGGGAGGGAAGGAGGGAGGGAGGGGAGGGAGGGAAGGAGGGAAGGAAGGAAGGAAGGAAGGAAGGAAGGAAGGAAGGAAGGAAGGAAGGAAGGAAGGAAGGAAGGAGGAAGGGAGGAAGGGAGGAAGGGAGGAAGGAAGGAAGGAAGGAAGGAAGGAAGGAAGGAAGGAGGGAAGGAAGGAAGGAAGGAAGGAAGGAAGGAAGGAGGGAGGGAGGGAAGGAGGGAAAGAGGGAAAGAGGGAAGGAGGGAGGGAGGGAGGGAAGGAAGGAAGGAAGGAAGGAAGGAAGGAGGGAGGGAGGGAGGGAGGGAGGGAGGAGGGAGGGAAGGAAGGGAGGGAGGGAGGGAGGGAGGGAGGGAGGAAGGAAGGAAGGAAGGAAGGAAGGAAGGAAGGAAGGAAGGAAGGAAGGAAGGAAGGAAGGAAGGAAGGAAGGAAGGAAGGAAGGGAGGGAGGGAGGGAGGGAGGGAAGACTGCAGATTTATACCCCGCCCTTCTCTCTGAATCAGAGGCTCAGAGCAGCTTACAATCTCCTATATCTTCTCCCCTCCCTCACATCAGACACCCTGTAAGGTGTGTGGAGCTAAGAGAGCTCTCACAGCAGCTGCCCTTTGAAGGACAACTCCTGCGAGAGCTATGGCTGACCCAAGGCCATTCCAGCAGCTGCAAGTGGAGGAGTGGGGAATCAAACCCGGTTCTTTCAGGGAAGAGTCCGCACACTTAAACACTACACCAAACTAGCTCTATTTAGGAACTGGCAACCGTATTGGCGGCATTTATTTACTGCGAGCTATGTGCCCATCAGGAGATTCTGTCCTGTGTGCGTGAACTGATGACCCCAGCAAGCGTTTTTCAAGGGAAGAGTGCTTCAGAGGTGGTTTGCCCTTGCCTGCCTCTGCCTAGCAACCCTGACTTCCACGGTGGCCTCTCATCCAAGGCTGATCAGCCCTCCCAGGTCCCACACCAGACCCCCTCATCTCTGCAAGCGTCCACCGATCTGCGCTTCCAGCCTCTGCTGTTCCCTCCGCGATTTTCTCTTCCACTCACCGCAGCCTCCTGGGACACAACCCCCGCCTCCCAGGACAGGCCAAAGATCCGCCCAATTCAGCATCCCGTTTCCAACGGCGACCAATCAGAGGAAAGAGGCAGGCAAGATACAAAGGCAACTACATGCTCTGCCGTTCCAAGGTAGACTGTCCCCGAATGTGTAGGTTCCATTCAGCAATCACGGCTGACGGAGAATGAGAAATCTCCCTTTTTAAATGATAACGCTCGCCTAGAAATGCCTTTCTAGTGGGAGACCGACAACATGCATCTGATAGAGTAGGAGGGTTGCCAATCCCCAGGTGGGGGCAGGAGATCCCCTCAGTTTGGAGGCCCTCCCCCTCCCCGCCTCAGGGTCATTAGAAAGCAGGGGAAGGGGAGGGAAATGTCTGCTGGACACACCATTATTCCTATGGAGACCGATTCCCATAGGGTATTATGGAGAATTTGTCCATGGGTATCTGGGGCTCAGGGGGGGGGTGCTGTTTTATGAGGTTGAAATTTTCAGCATAGCATCCCATGCCTCTCCCCAAAATAACTCCCAAGTTTCAAAAAGATTGGACCAGGGGGTCCAATTCTATGAGCATCCAAAGAAGGTGCCCCTCTCCTTCATTCTTTCCAGTGGAGGGAAGGCATTTAAAAGGTGTGCGGTCCCTTTAAATATGATGGCCACACCTCTCTTTGGCATTCCGTTGTGCTCGTCACAACCTTGCTCTTGGCTCCACCCCCAAAATCTCCTAGCTCCACCCCCCAAAGTCCCCAGGTATTTCTTGAACTGGATTTGGCAACCCTATCGAGCAGGCACCACAATCCACAAAAGCGAATGGCAGAATAAAAACTTGTGAGTCCATCGGATGCCACAAGATTCCTAATTATCGCTGCACCAACGTCCCGTGACAGTCAATGCCATCATTATGCATTGTGTGAAGAGTTCTAGGATCAAGAGAAAAAGGTTATTCCCCCCTTTTCCTGCTCAAACCATCCAGAGTTTTACACATTCCTACAGCGTCTGCTTTAAAGAAGTCTTGCTTCATCCATTTCCCCCAGCGTTGCAACTCTGATCAAGATCAGCATTTTTTTTAACTGCAGACGGCCACAAGAAGAGGCGACGTTAGGAAACCAGCCAACAGAGACAGAAGGACCGTCTATCAGCCGGCCTTCTCCATCTCTCTTTGGAAAAAACCAGGACAGGATCTACATGTTTTTTGAGGGGGCGGCAAAATTAAAAAATTATGCTCCTTATGGGCCATTCTGTTTTATGGTCCCATAGAATACAGCAGACTCCATACCCAATTTGGTGGCCCCCCCCCTCATGCTTAAATATCAGCACGCTTGCAACATTTTGTTTTGCAGTCTCTGATAAATGTCACCGCTTGCTGTGAATTATTGCATCGAAAACTGCAGACAATGTCTGTGCGTACCAGTCTTGAATATGTGCTGCTCAAATGTACACATCTCTAAGTTGCAAACCTACTTTTTGATTCATCGACATTCATTACAGATGTCTCATGGTCAATGCTTTGAGCCTAAGACCCAGAGGAACATGAAGCAGCTGGGCATTGTGAGCTTTTGTGCAGAGGTTGCTTCACGCACTAGTCAAGAACATGTGAAGGGACCATGGCACAGACTGAAGACTATGTGCTTGTCTACAAAACTATCATTTCCCCCAGAAAATGACTACAACTAAAAAAAAAAAAATACAACTTCCCCCCACAAAAAACTACAAGAACAGAGAGACAGCCATGTACAGTAGTCAGTATCAGCTACTATCTGGGAAGTCTAAATTCAAGACCCCAATCAAAGGGAAATGTGTAAGAAAAATTAAGGAAAATTTGCTGGGTAAACCTGAGGTAGAACACACTCTCAGCCTAATTTTGATATTTCTTTTCTAAATAATTCACACGCCTTCCTATTAAGACTGGAGGGCATGAGGACAATGAAAAGAGGAGGAGAACCCAGTTAAGAAGAAGAAGAAGAAGATATTGGATTTATATCCCGCCCTCCACTCCGAAGAGTCTCAGAGCGGCTCACAATCTCCTTTCCCTTCCTCCCCCACAACAGACCCCTGTGAGGTAGATGAAGATATTGGATTTATATCCCGCCCTCCACTCCGAAGAGTCTCAGAGTGGCTCACAATCTCCTTTATCTTCCTCCCCCACAACAGACACCCTGTGAGGTGGGTGGGGCTGGAGAGGGCTCTCCCAGCAGCTGCCCTTTCAAGGACAACCTCTGCCAGAGCTATGGCTGACCCAAGGCCATGCTAGCAGTGTGCAAGTGGAGGAGTGGGGAATCAAACCGGTTCTCCCAGATAAGAGTCTGCGCACTTAACCACTACACCAAACTGGCTCTCCGTTACACCCATAATAAGCCCAACAAAACTCTTTCTCTCTCTCTCTGCAGCAAGGCAAAAAGCTCATACCTTCACTAAAACATTGCTAGTCTTAAAAGCACTCTTTGTAGCTCTCCTGATGGTGGGGATTGGCAAAGGAAGCTCTGGCTCTTTCTTTCCTTCCCTGGGGCACAAGGAGGGGGAGGAGCTTCAGCCATTCATTAGAAGGAAGTGAGGCTTGTCTCAGTAGCTCTGCAGGGTGATTAACTGAGCCTGGCAAACTTAATCACCCAGCAGAGCTATAGAGCCAAGCTCCCTCATTGGCTGAGGTTGCTCCTCCCTCCTGGGAAAAGGGAGTGGGGGAGAGGGAAAGACTGCTTTGCTGCTCTGGCCTGTCTGGGGAGAAACACAAAATGGCGACCGAAAAAAGCAGGCAAGGGAAAATGAAGCAGACAACAGCCAGTTGCTGGAGGGCCTGATTCGAGCCCCCTGCGGGCCTCAACCGGCCCGCGGCCATATGTTTGACACACCTAGTTTTAGTGACGCCGCTGTGTGATTGAGAGAGCCCAGCAAAGCAAGCTCTCGCTCTAGGAGTTTCTGGGGAAACTCTATGGTTTTCCTGGACACACTAGCACTTGGGAGGTGAAACTCTTATGTACAATAGGTACCATAGAGTTTAAACCTCCCAAATGGCTAGAGCGTCCGGGGAAAACCATAGAGTTTTCCCGGAAATGGCTTGAGCGGCCTGCGTGTGCACCACCATTTTGATGACGTCACTTCTCGGTGACATCATTTCGGCATGTGCGCACAAAGGGCACGTGCGAAAATCCCCCGCCGGACTTGAAGAGGACTTGGCAACCTTAAAGTGAACTCACAAAAACTCCTGTCTTGCCATTTTGTTAGTCTTTAAGATCCTCCTGGGTTCTTGTCTACTGTTAGCCTAACACAACTACACCTCTTGACCTTAGCTGTCTTTTCACCCCTTGTATTTTGAGCACCCCTTGTATTTTGCCACCCAAGCAGCTGGCTAGTCCCACCTGTATGGGTGATCCAGCCCTGCTAAGTCCAAATCTAACCACTCCAAGAAGACGAACGATTCTGCAGAGATTTGCAACCACAAAACGCTGATCTTTCCATTGGACACAGAAGTGCAGACATTCCATTTCATGGAGTGCCCACAAGTTCTTGCACTGTGCGAAAGGGACAAAAGTACTGCTTTCTCTGCCGTCTCTATCTCATGCATAATTTTGTAAACCTCTAATCATGTCACCCCTCAGTTGGCATTTCTCCAGGCTAAAGAGCCCTAACTTCTTTACCCTTTCTTTGTAGGGAGGCTGCAGACACAAGTAAAAGCAGCACTACCGAAAGCATAAAAACAACGTAAGGATATCAATTAAAAAGGCATCAAAAAGATTCAAGCATGAAAGAACAAACAGCAAAACAACATTAATCAACCTAAAATGATATCTGTAAAGTAGCTTAAGATAGAGTAATTCAGTTTAAATCCCAGGTTTAATAAACAAAAACATAACTGGTTTGGTCTGGTAGCAAAAGAACCTAAAAGCAGAACCCAGGTGAGGTTCAAGGGGAAGGAATTAAAAAAAATGAGGTGCCATCACTGAAAGGTCCTGTCACCATCTAACTTTAACACATTTTAACTGTGTTGTTCTAATGTAGTTTCTAACTAGTTGCATCTACTGTATCTGATGTTTTAACCCTACTGTAATCCATCCTGAGCCATTCTATGAAGACAGAATATAAATTCAAGTATCGAACTTCTATTGGAAGGGTATAAAGAACAAGGGGATG